>NW_025963671.1:0-101056 GCF_910591885.1 Bombus terrestris
CGATGTCCCACGTTGTCCCACGTTGTCCCACGTTGTCCCACGTTGTCCCACGTTGTCCCACGTTGTCCCACGTTGTCCCACGTTGTCCCACGTTGTCCCACGTTGTCCCACGTTGTCCCACGTTGTCCCACGTTGTCCCACGTTGTCCCACGTTGTCCCACGGTGTCCAACGATGTCCAACGGTGTCCAGCGATGTCCAACGGTGTCCCACGTTGTCCCACGTTGTCCCACGATGTCCCACGTTGTCCCACGTTGTTCCATGGTTTCCCACGTTGTCCCACGTTGTCCCACGTTGTCCCACGGTGTCCAACGATGTCCAACGGTGTCCAACGGTGTCCAGCGATGTCCAACGGTGTCCCACGTTGTCCCACGTTTTCCCACGTTGTCCCACGTTGTCCCACGTTGTCCCACGTTGTCCCACGTTGTCCCACGTTGTCCCACGTTGTCCCACGTTGTCCCACGTTGTCCCACGTTGTCCCACGTTGTCCCACGTTGTCCCACGTTGTCCCACGTTGTCCCACGTTGTCCCACGTTGTCCCACGTTGTCCCACGTTGTCCCACGGTGTCCAACGATGTCCAACGGTGTCCAACGGTGTCCCACGGTGTCCAACGGTGTCCCACGTTGTCCCACGTTGTCCCACGTTGTCCCACGTTGTCCCACGTTGTCCCACGTTGTCCCACGTTGTCCAACGATGTCCAACGGTGTCCCACGTTGTCCCACGTTGTTCCATGGTTTCCCACGTTGTCCCACGTTGTCCCACGTTGCCCACGGTGTCCCACGGATGTCCAACTTGGTCCAACGGTGTCCCACGTTGTCCCACGTTGTCCCACGTTGTCCCACGATGTCCCACGTTGTCCCACGATGTCCACGTGTCCCACGTTGTCCCACGTTGTCCCACGTTGTCCCACGTTGTCCCACGTTGGTCCCACGTTGTCCCACGTTGTCCCCACGGTGTCCAACGATGTCCCAACGGTGTCCCACGTTGTCCAACGGTGTCCCACGTTGTCCCACGTTGTCCCACGTTGTCCCACGTTGTCCCACGATGTCCCACGTTGTCCCACGTTGTCCCACGTTGTCCCACGTTGTCCCACGTTGTCCCACGGTGTCCAACGATGTCCCACGTTGTCCCACGTTGTCCCACGTTGTCCCACGTTGTCCCACGATGTCCCACGTTGTCCCACGTTGTCCCACGTTGTCCCACGTGTCCCACGTTGTCCCACGTTGTCCAACGATGTCCAACGGTGTCCCACGTTGTCCCACGTTGTTCCATGGTTTCCCACGTTGTCCCACGTTGTCCCACGTTGTCCACGGTGTCCAACGATGTCCAACGGTGTCCAACGGTGTCCAACGGTGTCCAACGGTGTCCAACGGTGTCCCACGTTGTCCCACGTTGTCCACGTTGTCCCACGTTTGTCCCACGATGTCCCACGTTGTCCCACGTGTCCCACGTTGTCCCACGTTGTCCCACGTTGTCCCACGTTGTCCCACGTTGTCCCACGTTGTCCCACGTTGTCCCACGTTTGTCCCACGGTGTCCAACGATGTCCAACGGTGTCCAACGGTGTCCCAACGTTGTCCCACGTTGTCCCACGTTGTCCCACGTTGTCCCGCGTTGTCCCACGTTGTCCAACGATGTCCAACGGTGTCCCACGTTGTCCCACGGTGTCCAACGATGTCCAACGGTGTCCCACGTTGTCCCACGTTGTCCCATGTTGTCCCACGTTGTCCCACGTTGTCCCACGATGTCCCACGTTGTCCCACGGTGTCCAACGATGTCCAACGGTGTCCCACGGTGTCCAACGATGTCCAACGGTGTCCAACGGTGTCCAACGGTGTCCAACGGTGTCCCACGTTGTCCCACGTTGTCCCACGTTGTCCCACGTTGTCCCACGATGTCCCACGTTGTCCCACGTTGTCCCACGTTGTCCCACGTTGTCCCACGTTGTCCCACGTTGTCCCACGTTGTCCCACGTTGTCCCACGTTGTCCCACGTTGTCCCACGGTGTCCAACGATGTCCAACGGTGTCCAACGGTGTCCCACGTTGTCCCACGTTGTCCCACGTTGTCCCACGTTGTCCCACGTTGTCCCACGTTGTCCAACGATGTCCAACGGTGTCCCACGTTGTCCCACGTTGTCCCACGTTGTCCCACGTTGTCCCACGTTGTCCCACGTTGTCCCACGTTGTCCCACGTTGTCCCACGTTGTCCCACGTTGTCCCACGTTGTCCCACGTTGTCCCACGTTGTCCCACGTTGTCCCACGTTGTCCCACGGTGTCCAACGGTGTCCAACGATGTCCCACGTTGTCCCACGTTGTCCCACGTTGTCCCACGTTGTCCCACGATGTCCCACGTTGTCCCACGTTGTCCCACGTTGTCCCACGTTGTCCCACGTTGTCCCACGTTGTCCCACGTTGTCCCACGTTGTCCCACGTTGTCCGACGTTGTCCCACGTTGTCCCACGTTGTCCCACGTTGTCCCACGGTGTCCAACGATGTCCAACGATGTCCAACGGTGTCCCACGTTGTCCCACGTTGTTCCATGGTTTCCCACGTTGTCCCACGTTGTCCCACGTTGTCCCACGGTGTCCAACGATGTCCAACGGTGTCCAACGGTGTCCAACGGTGTCCAACGGTGTCCCACGTTGTCCCACGTTGTCCCACGTTGTCCCACGTTGTCCCACGTTGTCCCACGATGTCCCACGTTGTCCCACGTTGTCCCACGTTGTCCCACGATGTCCCACGTTGTCCCACGTTGTCCCACGTTGTCCCACGATGTCCCACGTTGTCCCACGTTGTCCCACGTTGTCCCACGATGTCCCACGTTGTCCCACGTTGTCCCACGTTGTCCCACGATGTCCCACATTGTCCCACGTTGTCCCACGTTGTCCCACGTTGTCCCACGGTGTCCAACGATGTCCAACGGTGTCCAGCGATGTCCAACGGTGTCCCACGTTGTCCCACGTTTTCCCACGTTGTCCCACGTTGTCCCACGGTGTCCAACGATGTCCAACGATGTCCAACGGTGTCCCACGTTGTCCCACGTTGTTCCATGGTTTCCCACGTTGTCCCACGTTGTCCCACGTTGTCCCACGGTGTCCAACGATGTCCAACGGTGTCCAACGGTGTCCAACGGTGTCCAACGGTGTCCCACGTTGTCCCACGTTGTCCCACGTTGTCCCACGTTGTCCCACGTTGTCCCACGATGTCCCACGTTGTCCCACGTTGTCCCACGTTGTCCCACGTTGTCCCACGTTGTCCCACGTTGTCCCACGTTGTCCCACGTTGTCCCACGGTGTCCAACGATGTCCAACGGTGTCCAACGGTGTCCAACGGTGTCCCACGTTGTCCCACGTTGTCCCACGTTGTCCCACGTTGTCCCACGGTGTCCAACGATGTCCAACGGTGTCCCACGTTGTCCCACGTTGTCCCACGTTGTCCCACGTTGTTCCACGTTGTCCCACGGTGTCCAACGATGTCCAACGGTGTCCAGCGATGTCCAACGGTGTCCCACGGTGTCCAACGATGTCCAACGGTGTCCAACGGTGTCCAACGGTGTCCAACGGTGTCCCACGTTGTCCCACGTTGTCCCACGTTGTCCCACGTTGTCCCACGTTGTCCCACGATGTCCCACGTTGTCCCACGTTGTCCCACGTTGTCCCACGATGTCCCACGTTGTCCCACGTTGTCCCACGTTGTCCCACGATGTCCCACGTTGTCCCACGTTGTCCCACGTTGTCCCACGATGTCCCACGTTGTCCCACGTTGTCCCACGTTGTCCCACGATGTCCCACGTTGTCCCACGTTGTCCCACGTTGTCCCACGTTGTCCCACGGTGTCCAACGATGTCCAACGGTGTCCAGCGATGTCCAACGGTGTCCCACGTTGTCCCACGTTTTCCCACGTTGTCCCACGTTGTCCCACGGTGTCCAACGATGTCCAACGATGTCCAACGGTGTCCCACGTTGTCCCACGTTGTTCCATGGTTTCCCACGTTGTCCCACGTTGTCCCACGTTGTCCCACGATGTCCCACGTTGTCCCACGTTGTCCCACGTTGTCCCACGTTGTCCCACGTTGTCCCACGTTGTCCCACGTTGTCCCACGTTGTCCCACGGTGTCCAACGATGTCCAACGGTGTCCAACGGTGTCCAACGGTGTCCCACGTTGTCCCACGTTGTCCCACGTTGTCCCACGTTGTCCCACGGTGTCCAACGATGTCCAACGGTGTCCCACGTTGTCCCACGTTGTCCCACGTTGTCCCACGATGTCCCACGTTGTCCCACGTTGTCCCACGTTGTCCCACGTTGTCCCACGTTGTCCCACGGTGTCCAACGATGTCCAACGGTGTCCAACGGTGTCCAACGGTGTCCAACGGTGTCCCAAGTTGTCCCACGTTGTCCCACGTTGTCCCACGGTGTCCAACGATGTCCAACGGTGTCCCACGTTGTCCCACGGTGTCCAACGATGTCCAACGGTGTCCCACGTTGTCCAACGGTGTCCCACGTTGTCCCACGTTGTCCCACGTTGTCCCACGTTGTCCCACGTTGTCCCACGTTGTCCCACGTTGTCCCACGTTGTCCCACGTTGTCCCACGTTGTCCCACGGTGTCCAACGATGTCCAACGGTGTCCAACGGTGTCCCACGGTGTCCAACGGTGTCCCACGTTGTCCCACGTTGTCCCACGTTGTCCCACGTTGTCCCACGTTGTCCCACGTTGTCCCACGTTGTCCAACGATGTCCAACGGTGTCCCACGTTGTCCCACGTTGTTCCATGGTTTCCCACGTTGTCCCACGTTGTCCCACGTTGTCCCACGTTGTCCCACGTTGTCCCACGGTGTCCCACGGTGTCCAACTATGTCCAACGGTGTCCCACGTTGTCCCACGTTGTCCCACGATGTCCCACGTTGTCCCACGTTGTCCCACGTTGTCCCACGTTGTCCCACGTTGTCCCACGTTGTCCCACGTGGTCCCACGTTGTCCCACGTTGTCCCACGGTGTCCAACGATGTCCAACGGTGTCCCACGTTGTCCAACGGTGTCCCACGTTGTCCCACGTTGTCCCACGTTGTCCCACGTTGTCCCACGATGTCCCACGTTGTCCCACGTTGTCCCACGTTGTCCCACGTTGTCCCACGTTGTCCCACGGTGTCCAACGATGTCCCACGTTGTCCCACGTTGTCCCACGTTGTCCCACGTTGTCCCACGATGTCCCACGTTGTCCCACGTTGTCCCACGTTGTCCCACGTTGTCCCACGTTGTCCCACGTTGTCCAACGATGTCCAACGGTGTCCCACGTTGTCCCACGTTGTTCCATGGTTTCCCACGTTGTCCCACGTTGTCCCACGTTGTCCCACGGTGTCCAACGATGTCCAACGGTGTCCAACGGTGTCCAACGGTGTCCAACGGTGTCCCACGTTGTCCCACGTTGTCCCACGTTGTCCCACGGTGTCCAACGATGTCCAACGGTGTCCCACGTTGTCCCACGTTGTCCCACGTTGTCCCACGTTGTCCCACGTTGTCCCACGATGTCCCACGTTGTCCCACGTTGTCCCACGGTGTCCCACGTTGTCCCACGTTGTCCCACGTTGTCCCACGTTGTCCCACGTTGTCCCACGTTGTCCCACGTTGTCCCACGGTGTCCAACGGTGTCCAACGATGTCCCACGTTGTCCCACGTTTTCCCACGTTGTCCCACGTTGTCCCACGGTGTCCAACGATGTCCAACGATGTCCCACGTTGTCCCACGGTGTCCAACGATGTCCAACGGTGTCCAACGGTGTCCAACGGTGTCCAACGGTGTCCCACGTTGTCCCACGTTGTCCCACGTTGTCCCACGATGTCCCACGTTGTCCCACGTTGTCCCACGTTGTCCCACGTTGTCCCACGTTGTCCCACGTTGTCCCACGTTGTCCCACGGTGTCCAACGATGTCCAACGGTGTCCAACGGTGTCCCACGGTGTCCAACGGTGTCCCACGTTGTCCCACGTTGTCCCACGTTGTCCCACGTTGTCCCACGTTGTCCCACGTTGTCCCACGTTGTCCCACGTTGTCCAACGATGTCCAACGGTGTCCCACGTTGTCCCACGTTGTTCCATGGTTTCCCACGTTGTCCCACGTTGTCCCACGTTGTCCCACGGTGTCCAACGATGTCCAACGGTGTCCAACGGTGTCCAACGGTGTCCAACGGTGTCCCACGTTGTCCCACGTTGTCCCACGTTGTCCCACGGTGTCCAACGATGTCCAACGGTGTCCCACGTTGTCCCACGTTGTCCCACGTTGTCCCACGTTGTCCCACGTTGTCCCACGATGTCCCACGTTGTCCCACGTTGTCCCACGTTGTCCCACGTTGTCCCACGTTGTCCCACGTTGTCCCACGTTGTCCCACGTTGTCCCACGTTGTCCCACGTTGTCCCACGTTTTCCCACGTTGTCCCACGTTGTCCCACGTTGTCCCACGTTGTCCCACGTTTTCCCACGTTGTCCCACGTTGTCCCACGGTGTCCAACGATGTCCAACGGTGTCCCACGGTGTCCAACGGTGTCCCACGTTGTCCCACGTTGTCCCACGTTGTCCCACGTTGTCCCACGTTGTCCCACGTTGTCCCACGTTGTCCAACGATGTCCAACGGTGTCCCACGTTGTCCCACGTTGTTCCATGGTTTCCCACGTTGTCCCACGTTGTCCCACGTTGTCCCACGGTGTCCAACGATGTCCAACGGTGTCCAACGGTGTCCAACGGTGTCCCACGGTGTCCCACGTTGTCCCACGTTGTCCCACGTTGTCCCACGGTGTCCAACGATGTCCAACGGTGTCCCACGTTGTCCCACGTTGTCCCACGTTGTCCCACGTTGTCCCACGTTGTCCCACGATGTCCCACGTTGTCCCACGTTGTCCCACGTTGTCCCACGTTGTCCCACGTTGTCCCACGTTGTTCCATGGTTTCCCACGTTGTCCCACGTTGTCCCACGTTGTCCCACGGTGTCCAACGATGTCCAACGGTGTCCAACGGTGTCCAACGGTGTCCAACGGTGTCCCACGTTGTCCCACGTTGTCCCACGTTGTCCCACGATGTCCCACGTTGTCCCACGTTGTTCCATGGTTTCCCACGTTGTCCCACGTTGTCCCACGTTGTCCCACGGTGTCCAACGATGTCCAACGGTGTCCAACGGTGTCCAACGGTGTCCAACGGTGTCCCACGTTGTCCCACGTTGTCCCACGTTGTCCCACGTTGTCCCACGTTGTCCCACGATGTCCCACGTTGTCCCACGATGTCCCACGTTGTCCCACGTTGTCCCACGTGGTCCCACGTTGTCCCACGTTGTCCCACGGTGTCCAACGGTGTCCAACGATGTCCCACGTTGTCCCACGTTGTCCCACGTTGTCCCACGTTGTCCCACGTTGTCCCACGTTGTCCCACGTTGTCCCACGTTGTCCCACGTTGTCCCACGGTGTCCAACGATGTCCAACGGTGTCCAACGGTGTCCCACGGTGTCCAACGGTGTCCCACGTTGTCCCACGTTGTCCCACGTTGTCCCACGTTGTCCCACGTTGTCCCACGTTGTCCCACGTTGTCCAACGGTGTCCCACGTTGTCCCACGTTGTCCAACGGTGTCCCACGTTGTCCCACGTTGTTCCATGGTTTCCCACGTTGTCCCACGTTGTCCCACGGTGTCCAACGATGTCCAACGGTGTCCAACGGTGTCCAACGGTGTCCAACGGTGTCCCACGTTGTCCCACGTTGTCCCACGTTGTCCCACGGTGTCCAACGATGTCCAACGGTGTCCCACGTTGTCCCACGTTGTCCCACGTTGTCCCACGTTGTCCCACGATGTCCCACGTTGTCCCACGTTGTCCCACGTTGTCCCACGTTGTCCCACGTTGTCCCACGTTGTCCCACGTTGTCCCACGTTGTCCCACGTTGTCCCACGTTGTCCCACGTTGTCCCACGTTGTCCAACGGTGTCCCACGTTGTCCCACGTTGTCCCACGTTGTCCCACGTTGTCCCACGTTGTCCCACGTTGTCCCACGTTGTCCCACGTTGTCCCACGGTGTCCAACGATGTCCAACGGTGACCAACGGTGTCCCACGGTGTCCAACGGTGTCCCACGTTGTCCCACGTTGTCCCACGTTGTCCCACGTTGTCCCACGTTGTCCCACGTTGTCCCACGTTGTCCCACGTTGTCCAACGATGTCCAACGGTGTCCCACGTTGTCCCACGTTGTTCCATGGTTTCCCACGTTGTCCCACGTTGTCCCACGTTGTCCCACGGTGTCCAACGATGTCCAACGGTGTCCAACGGTGTCCAACGGTGTCCAACGGTGTCCCACGTTGTCCCACGTTGTCCCACGTTGTCCCACGATGTCCCACGTTGTCCCACGTTGTTCCATGGTTTCCCACGTTGTCCCACGTTGTCCCACGTTGTCCCACGGTGTCCAACGATGTCCAACGGTGTCCAACGGTGTCCAACGGTGTCCAACGGTGTCCCACGTTGTCCCACGTTGTCCCACGTGGTCCCACGTTGTCCCACGTTGTCCCACGGTGTCCAACGGTGTCCAACGATGTCCCACGTTGTCCCACGTTGTCCCACGTTGTCCCACGTTGTCCCACGATGTCCCACGTTGTCCCACGTTGTCCCACGTTGTCCCACGTTGTCCCACGGTGTCCAACGATGTCCAACGGTGTCCAACGGTGTCCCACGGTGTCCAACGGTGTCCCACGGTGTCCAACGGTGTCCCACGTTGTCCCACGTTGTCCCACGTTGTCCCACGTTGTCCCACGTTGTCCAACGGTGTCCCACGTTGTCCCACGTTGTCCCACGTTGTTCCATGGTTTCCCACGTTGTCCCACGTTGTCCCACGTTGTCCCACGGTGTCCAACGATGTCCAACGGTGTCCAACGGTGTCCAACGGTGTCCAACGGTGTCCCACGTTGTCCCACGTTGTCCCACGTGGTCCCACGTTGTCCCACGTTGTCCCACGGTGTCCAACGGTGTCCAACGATGTCCCACGTTGTCCCACGTTGTCCCACGTTGTCCCACGTTGTCCCACGATGTCCCACGTTGTCCCACGTTGTCCCACGTTGTCCCACGTTGTCCCACGGTGTCCAACGATGTCCAACGGTGTCCAACGGTGTCCCACGGTGTCCAACGGTGTCCCACGTTGTCCCACGTTGTCCCACGTTGTCCCACGTTGTCCCACGTTGTCCCACGTTGTCCCACGTTGTCCAACGGTGTCCCACGTTGTCCCACGTTGTCCAACGGTGTCCCACGTTGTCCCACGTTGTTCCATGGTTTCCCACGTTGTCCCACGTTGTCCCACGGTGTCCAACGATGTCCAACGGTGTCCCACGTTGTCCAACGATGTCCAACGGTGTCCCACGTTGTCCCACGTTGTTCCATGGTTTCCCACGTTGTCCCACGTTGTCCCACGTTGTCCCACGGTGTCCAACGATGTCCAACGGTGTCCAACGGTGTCCAACGGTGTCCAACGGTGTCCCACGTTGTCCCACGTTGTCCCACGTTGTCCCACGATGTCTCACGTTGTCCCACGTTGTTCCATGGTTTCCCACGTTGTCCCACGTTGTCCCACGTTGTCCCACGGTGTCCAACGATGTCCAACGGTGTCCAACGATGTCCCACGTTGTCCCACGTTGTCCCACGTTGTCCCACGTTGTCCCACGTTGTCCCACGTTGTCCCACGTTGTCCCACGTTGTCCAACGGTGTCCCACGTTGTCCCACGTTGTCCCACGTTGTCCCACGTTGTCCCACGTTGTCCCACGTTGTCCCACGTTGTCCCACGTTGTCCCACGGTGTCCAACGATGTCCAACGGTGTCCCACGTTGTCCCACGTTGTCCCACGTTGTCCCACGTTGTCCCACGTTGTTCCATGGTTTCCCACGTTGTCCCACGTTGTCCCACGTTGTCCCACGTTGTCCCACGGTGTCCAACGATGTCCAACGATGTCCAACGGTGTCCCACGTTGTCCCACGTTGTTCCATGGTTTCCCACGTTGTCCCACGTTGTCCCACGTTGTCCCACGGTGTCCAACGATGTCCAACGGTGTCCAACGGTGTCCAACGGTGTCCAACGGTGTCCCACGTTGTCCCACGTTGTCCCACGTTGTCCCACGATGTCCCACGTTGTCCCACGTTGTTCCATGGTTTCCCACGTTGTCCCACGTTGTCCCACGTTGTCCCACGGTGTCCAACGATGTCCAACGGTGTCCAACGGTGTCCAACGGTGTCCAACGGTGTCCAACGGTGTCCCACGTTGTCCCACGTTGTCCCACGTTGTCCCACGGTGTCCAACGATGTCCAACGGTGTCCAACGGTGTCCAACGGTGTCCAACGGTGTCCCACGTTGTCCCACGTTGTCCCACGTTGTCCCACGATGTCCCACGTTGTCCCACGTTGTTCCATGGTTTCCCACGTTGTCCCACGTTGTCCCACGTTGTCCCACGGTGTCCAACGATGTCCAACGGTGTCCAACGGTGTCCAACGGTGTCCAACGGTGTCCCACGTTGTCCCACGTTGTCCCACGTTGTCCCACGTTGTCCCACGTTGTCCCACGATGTCCCACGTTGTCCCACGTTGTCCCACGTTGTCCCACGTTGTCCCACGTTGTCCCACGTGGTCCCACGTTGTCCCACGTTGTCCCACGGTGCCCAACGGTGTCCAACGATGTCCCACGTTGTCCCACGTTGTCCCACGTTGTCCCACGTTGTCCCACGATGTCCCACGTTGTCCCACGTTGTCCCACGTTGTCCCACGTTGTCCCACGTTGTCCCACGTTGTCCAACGTTGTCCCACGTTGTCCCACGTTGTCCCACGATGTCCCACGTTGTCCCACGTTGTCCCACGTTGTCCCACGTTGTCCCACGTTGTCCCACGTTGTCCCACGTTGTCCCACGTTGTCCCACGTTGTCCCACGTTGTCCCACGTTGTCCCACGTTGTCCCACGGTGTCCAACGATGTCCAACGGTGTCCAACGATGTCCAACGGTGTCCAGCGATGTCCAACGGTGTCCCACGTTGTCCCACGTTTTCCCACGTTGTCCCACGTTGTCCCACGTTGTCCCACGTTGTCCCACGTTGTCCCACGTTGTCCCACGTTGTCCAACGGTGTCCCACGATGTCCAAAGATGTCCAACGATGTCCAACGGTGTCCAACGGTGTCCCACGTTGTCCCACGTTGTCCCACGTTGTCCCACGTTGTCCCACGTTGTCCCACGGTGTCCAACGGTGTCCCACGTTGTCCCACGTTGTCCCACGGTGTCCAACGATGTCCAACGGTGTCCAGCGATGTCCAACGGTGTCCCACGATGTCCAACGATGTCCAACGATGTCCAACGGTGTCCAACGGTGTCCCACGTTGTCCCACGTTGTCCCACGTTGTCCCACGGTGTCCAACGATGTCCAACGGTGTCCCACGTTGTCCAACGGTGTCCCACGTTGTCCCACGTTGTCCCACGTTGTCCCACGTTGTCCCACGTTGTCCCACGATGTCCCACGTTGTCCCACGTTGTCCCACGTTGTCCCACGTTGTCCCACGTTGTCCCACGTTGTCCCACGTTGTCCCACGTTGTCCCACGTTGTCCCACGTTGTCCCACGGTGTCCAACGATGTCCAACGATGTCCAACGGTGTCCCACGATGTCCAACGATGTCCAACGATGTCCAACGGTGTCCAACGGTGTCCCACGTTGTCCCACGTTGTCCCACGTTGTCCCACGTTGTCCCACGTTGTCCCACGGTGTCCAATGATGTCCAACGATGTCCAACGTTGTCCCACGTTGTCCCACGTTGTCCCACGTTGTCCCACGTTGTCCCACGTTGTCCCACGTGGTCCCACGTTGTCCCACGTTGTCCCACGTTGTCCCACGATGTCCCACGGTGTCCCACGTTGTCCAACGGTGTCCCACGTTGTCCCACGTTGTCCCACGTTGTCCCACGTTGTCCCACGATGTCCCACGTTGTCCCACGTTGTCCCACGTTGTCCCACGTTGTCCCACGTTGTCCCACGTTGTCCCACGTTGTCCCACGTTGTCCCACGTTGTCCCACGTTGTCCCACGGTGTCCAACGATGTCCAACGGTGTCCAACGGTGTCCCACGGTGTCCAACGGTGTCCCACGTTGTCCCACGTTGTCCCACGTTGTCCCACGTTGTCCCACGTTGTCCCACGGTGTCCAACGATGTCCAACGGTGTCCAACGGTGTCCCACGGTGTCCAACGGTGTCCCACGTTGTCCCACGTTGTCCCACGTTGTCCCACGTTGTCCCACGTTGTCCCACGGTGTCCAACGATGTCCAACGGTGTCCCACGTTGTCCCACGTTGTCCCACGTTGTCCCACGTTGTCCCACGTTGTCCCACGTTGTCCCACGGTGTCCCACGGTGTCCAACGTTGTCCCACGTTGTCCCACGTTGTCCCACGTTGTCCCACGTTGTCCCACGTTGTCCCACGTTGTCCAACGATGTCCAACGGTGTCCCACGTTGTCCCACGTTGTCCCACGTTGTCCCACGTTGTCCCACGTTGTCCCACGTTGTCCCACGTTGTCCCACGTTGTCCCACGTTGTCCCACGTTGTCCCACGGTGTCCAACGGTGTCCAACGATGTCCCACGTTGTCCCACGTTGTCCCACGTTGTCCCACGTTGTCCCACGATGTCCCACGTTGTCCCACGTTGTCCCACGTTGTCCCACGTTGTCCCACGTTGTCCCACGTTGTCCCACGTTGTCCCACATTGTCCCACGTTGTCCCACGTTGTCCGACGTTGTCCCACGTTGTCCCACGTTGTCCCACGTTGTCCCACGTTGTCCCACGGTGTCCAACGATGTCCAACGGTGTCCAACGGTGTCCAACGATGTCCCACGTTGTCCCACGTTGTCCCACGTTGTCCCACGGTGTCCAACGATGTCCAACGGTGTCCCACGTTGTCCCACGTTGTCCCACGTTGTCGCACGTTGTCCCACGTTGTCCCACGTTGTCCCACGTTGTCCAACGGTGTCCCACGTTGTCCCACGTTGTTCCATGGTTTCCCACGTTGTCCCACGTTGTCCCACGGTGTCCAACGATGTCCCACGTTGTCCGACGTTGTCCCACGTTGTCCCACGTTGTCCCACGTTGTCCCACGTTGTCCCACGGTGTCCAACGATGTCCCACGTTGTCCCACGTTGTCCCACGTTGTCCCACGTTGTCCCACGTTGTCCCACGGTGTCCAACGGTGTCCAACGATGTCCCACGTTGTCCCACGTTGTCCCACGTTGTCCCACGTTGTCCCACGATGTCCCACGTTGTCCCACGTTGTCCCACGTTGTCCCACGTTGTCCCACGTTGTCCCACGTTGTCCCACGTTGTCCCACATTGTCCCACGTTGTCCCACGTTGTCCGACGTTGTCCCACGTTGTCCCACGTTGTCCCACGTTGTCCCACGTTGTCCCACGGTGTCCAACGGTGTCCAACGATGTCCCACGTTGTCCCACGTTGTCCCACGTTGTCCCACGTTGTCCCACGTTGTCCCACGTTGTCCCACGTTGTCCCACGGTGTCCAACGATGTCCAACGGTGTCCAACGGTGTCCCACGTTGTCCCACGTTGTCCCACGTTGTCCCACGGTGTCCAACGGTGTCCCACGATGTCCACCGATGTCCAACGGTGTCCAACGGTGTCCAACGGTGTCCAACGGTGTCCAACGATGTCCCACGTTGTCCCACGTTGTCCCACGTTGTCCCACGGTGTCCAACGATGTCCAACGGTGTCCCACGTTGTCCCACGTTGTCCCACGTTGTCCCACGTTGTCCCACGTTGTCCCACGTTGTCCCACGTTGTCCCACGTTGTCCCACGTTGTCCCACGGTGTCCAACGATGTCCAACGGTGTCCAACGGTGTCCCACGGTGTCCAACGGTGTCCCACGTTGTCCCACGTTGTCCCACGTTGTCCCACGTTGTCCCACGTTGTCCCACGTTGTCCCACGTTGTCCCACGTTGTCCAACGATGTCCAACGGTGTCCCACGTTGTCCCACGTTGTCCCACGTTGTCCCACG
This sequence comes from Bombus terrestris, assembly GCF_910591885.1. Taxonomy (NCBI): domain Eukaryota; kingdom Metazoa; phylum Arthropoda; class Insecta; order Hymenoptera; family Apidae; genus Bombus; species Bombus terrestris. Next base: position 14,033 of record NW_025963671.1, read on the forward strand.
TTGTCCCACGTTGTCCCACGTTGTCCCACGTTGTCCCACGTTGTCCCACGTTGTCCCACGGTGTCCAACGATGTCCAACGATGTCCAACGGTGTCCCACGATGTCCAACGATGTCCAACGATGTCCAACGGTGTCCAACGGTGTCCCACGTTGTCCCACGTTGTCCCGCGTTGTCCCACGGTGTCCAACGATGTCCAACGGTGTCCCACGTTGTCCAACGGTGTCCCACGTTGTCCCACGTTGTCCCACGTTGTCCCACGTTGTCCCACGATGTCCCACGTTGTCCCACGTTGTCCCACGGTGTCCAACGATGTCCAACGATGTCCCACGGTGTCCAACGATGTCCAACGGTGTCCAACGGTGTCCCACGGTGTCCAACGGTGTCCCACGTTGTCCCACGTTGTCCCACGTTGTCCCACGTTGTCCCACGTTGTCCCACGTTGTCCCACGTTGTCCAACGGTGTCCCACGTTGTCCCACGTTGTCCAACGGTGTCCCACGTTGTCCCACGTTGTTCCATGGTTTCCCACGTTGTCCCACGTTGTCCCACGGTGTCCAACGATGTCCAACGGTGTCCAACGGTGTCCAACGGTGTCCAACGGTGTCCCACGTTGTCCCACGTTGTCCCACGTTGTCCCACGGTGTCCAACGATGTCCAACGGTGTCCCACGTTGTCCCACGTTGTCCCACGTTGTCCCACGTTGTCCCACGATGTCCCACGTTGTCCCACGTTGTCCCACGTTGTCCCACGTTGTCCCACGTTGTCCCACGTTGTCCCACGTTGTCCCACGTTGTCCCACGTTGTCCCACGTTGTCCCACGTTGTCCCACGTTGTCCAACGGTGTCCCACGTTGTCCCACGTTGTCCCACGTTGTCCCACGTTGTCCCACGTTGTCCCACGTTGTCCCACGTTGTCCCACGTTGTCCCACGGTGTCCAACGATGTCCAACGGTGTCCAACGGTGTCCCACGGTGTCCAACGGTGTCCCACGTTGTCCCACGTTGTCCCACGTTGTCCCACGTTGTCCCACGTTGTCCCACGTTGTCCCACGTTGTCCCACGTTGTCCCACGGTGTCCAACGGTGTCCAACGATGTCCCACGTTGTCCCACGTTGTCCCACGTTGTCCCACGTTGTCCCACGATGTCCCACGTTGTCCCACGTTGTCCCACGTTGTCCCACGTTGTCCCACGTTGTCCCACGTTGTCCCACGTTGTCCCACATTGTCCCACGTTGTCCCACGTTGTCCGACGTTGTCCCACGTTGTCCCACGTTGTCCCACGTTGTCCCACGTTGTCCCACGGTGTCCAACGGTGTCCAACGATGTCCCACGTTGTCCCACGTTGTCCCACGTTGTCCCACGTTGTCCCACGTTGTCCCACGTTGTCCCACGTTGTCCCACGTTTTCCCACGTTGTCCCACGTTGTCCCACGTTGTCCCACGTTGTCCCACGTTGTCCCACGTTGTCCCACGTTGTCCAACGGTGTCCCACGATGTCCAAAGATGTCCAACGGTGTCCAACGGTGTCCAACGGTGTCCAACGGTGTCCAACGATGTCCCACGTTGTCCCACGTTGTCCCACGTTGTCCCACGGTGTCCAACGATGTCCAACGGTGTCCAGCGATGTCCAACGGTGTCCCACGTTGTCCCACGTTTTCCCACGTTGTCCCACGTTGTCCCACGTTGTCCCACGTTGTCCCACGTTGTCCCACGTTGTCCCACGTTGTCCAACGGTGTCCCACGATGTCCAAAGATGTCCAACGATGTCCAACGGTGTCCAACGGTGTCCCACGTTGTCCCACGTTGTCCCACGTTGTCCCACGTTGTCCCACGTTGTCCCACCGTGTCCAACGGTGTCCCACGTTGTCCCACGTTGTCCCACGGTGTCCAACGATGTCCAACGGTGTCCAGCGATGTCCAACGGTGTCCCACGATGTCCAACGATGTCCAACGATGTCCAACGGTGTCCAACGGTGTCCCACGTTGTCCCACGTTGTCCCACGTTGTCCCACGGTGTCCAACGATGTCCAACGGTGTCCCACGTTGTCCAACGGTGTCCCACGTTGTCCCACGTTGTCCCACGTTGTCCCACGTTGTCCCACGTTGTCCCACGATGTCCCACGTTGTCCCACGTTGTCCCACGTTGTCCCACGTTGTCCCACGTTGTCCCACGTTGTCCCACGTTGTCCCACGGTGTCCAACGATGTCCAACGGTGTCCAACGGTGTCCCACGGTGTCCAACGGTGTCCCACGTTGTCCCACGTTGTCCCACGTTGTCCCACGTTGTCCCACGTTGTCCCACGTTGTCCCACGTTGTCCCACGTTGTCCCACGTTGTCCCACGGTGTCCAACGATGTCCAACGATGTCCAACGGTGTCCCACGATGTCCAACGATGTCCAACGATGTCCAACGGTGTCCAACGGTGTCCCACGTTGTCCCACGTTGTCCCGCGTTGTCCCACGGTGTCCAACGATGTCCAACGGTGTCCCACGTTGTCCAACGGTGTCCCACGTTGTCCCACGTTGTCCCACGTTGTCCCACGTTGTCCCACGATGTCCCACGTTGTCCCACGTTGTCCCACGGTGTCCAACGATGTCCAACGATGTCCCACGGTGTCCAACGATGTCCAACGGTGTCCAACGGTGTCCCACGGTGTCCAACGGTGTCCCACGTTGTCCCACGTTGTCCCACGTTGTCCCACGTTGTCCCACGTTGTCCCACGTTGTCCCACGTTGTCCAACGGTGTCCCACGTTGTCCCACGTTGTCCAACGGTGTCCCACGTTGTCCCACGTTGTTCCATGGTTTCCCACGTTGTCCCACGTTGTCCCACGGTGTCCAACGATGTCCAACGGTGTCCAACGGTGTCCAACGGTGTCCCACGTTGTCCCACGTTGTCCCACGTTGTCCCACGGTGTCCAACGATGTCCAACGGTGTCCCACGTTGTCCCACGTTGTCCCACGTTGTCCCACGTTGTCCCACGATGTCCCACGTTGTCCCACGTTGTCCCACGTTGTCCCACGTTGTCCCACGTTGTCCCACGTTGTCCCACGTTGTCCCACGTTGTCCCACGTTGTCCCACGTTGTCCCACGTTGTCCCACGTTGTCCAACGGTGTCCCACGTTGTCCCACGTTGTCCCACGTTGTCCCACGTTGTCCCACGTTGTCCCACGTTGTCCCACGTTGTCCCACGTTGTCCCACGGTGTCCAACGATGTCCAACGGTGTCCAACGGTGTCCCACGGTGTCCAACGGTGTCCCACGTTGTCCCACGTTGTCCCACGTTGTCCCACGTTGTCCCACGTTGTCCCACGTTGTCCCACGTTGTCCCACGTTGTCCCACGTTGTCCAACGATGTCCAACGGTGTCCCACGTTGTCCCACGTTGTTCCATGGTTTCCCACGTTGTCCCACGTTGTCCCACGTTGTCCCACGGTGTCCAACGATGTCCAACGGTGTCCAACGGTGTCCAACGGTGTCCAACGATGTCCCACGTTGTCCCACGTTGTCCCACGTTGTCCCACGTTGTCCCACGATGTCCCACGTTGTCCCACGTTGTCCCACGTTGTCCCACGTTGTCCCACGTTGTCCCACGTTGTCCCACGTTGTCCCACGTTGTCCCACGTTGTCCCACGTTGTTCCATGGTTTCCCACGTTGTCCCACGTTGTCCCACGTTGTCCCACGTTGTCCCACGGTGTCCAACGATGTCCAACGATGTCCAACGGTGTCCCACGTTGTCCCACGTTGTTCCATGGTTTCCCACGTTGTCCCACGTTGTCCCACGTTGTCCCACGGTGTCCAACGATGTCCAACGGTGTCCAACGGTGTCCAACGGTGTCCAACGGTGTCCCACGTTGTCCCACGTTGTCCCACGTTGTCCCACGTTGTCCCACGTTGTCCCACGTTGTCCCACGGTGTCCAACGATGTCCAACGGTGTCCAACGGTGTCCAACGGTGTCCAACGGTGTCCCACGTTGTCCCACGTTGTCCCACGTTGTCCCACGTTGTCCCACGTTGTCCCACGATGTCCCACGTTGTCCCACGTTGTCCCACGTTGTCCCACGTTGTCCCACGTTGTCCCACGTGGTCCCACGTTGTCCCACGTTGTCCCACGGTGTCCAACGGTGTCCAACGATGTCCCACGTTGTCCCACGTTGTCCCACGTTGTCCCACGTTGTCCCACGATGTCCCACGTTGTCCCACGTTGTCCCACGTTGTCCCACGTTGTCCCACGTTGTCCCACGTTGTCCAACGTTGTCCCACGTTGTCCCACGTTGTCCCACGATGTCCCACGTTGTCCCACGTTGTCCCACGTTGTCCCACGTTGTCCCACGTTGTCCCACGTTGTCCCACGTTGTCCCACGTTGTCCCACGTTGTCCCACGTTGTCCCACGTTGTCCCACGTTGTCCCACGTTGTCCCACGGTGTCCAACGATGTCCAACGGTGTCCAGCGATGTCCAACGGTGTCCCACGTTGTCCCACGTTTTCCCACGTTGTCCCACGTTGTCCCACGTTGTCCCACGTTGTCCCACGTTGTCCCACGTTGTCCCACGTTGTCCCACGTTGTCCCACGGTGTCCAACGATGTCCAACGGTGTCCAGCGATGTCCAACGGTGTCCCACGTTGTCCCACGTTTTCCCACGTTGTCCCACGTTGTCCCACGTTGTCCCACGTTGTCCCACGTTGTCCCACGTTGTCCCACGTTGTCCAACGGTGTCCCACGATGTCCAACGATGTCCAACGATGTCCAACGGTGTCCAACGGTGTCCCACGTTGTCCCACGTTGTCCCACGTTGTCCCACGTTGTCCCACGTTGTCCCACGGTGTCCAACGGTGTCCCACGTTGTCCCACGTTGTCCCACGGTGTCCAACGATGTCCAACGGTGTCCAGCGATGTCCAACGGTGTCCCACGATGTCCAACGATGTCCAACGATGTCCAACGGTGTCCAACGGTGTCCCACGTTGTCCCACGTTGTCCCACGTTGTCCCACGGTGTCCAACGATGTCCAACGGTGTCCCACGTTGTCCAACGGTGTCCCACGTTGTCCCACGTTGTCCCACGTTGTCCCACGTTGTCCCACGTTGTCCCACGATGTCCCACGTTGTCCCACGTTGTCCCACGTTGTCCCACGTTGTCCCACGTTGTCCCACGTTGTCCCACGTTGTCCCACGTTGTCCCACGGTGTCCAACGATGTCCAACGGTGTCCAACGGTGTCCCACGGTGTCCAACGGTGTCCCACGTTGTCCCACGTTGTCCCACGTTGTCCCACGTTGTCCCACGTTGTCCCACGTTGTCCAACGATGTCCAACGGTGTCCCACGTTGTCCCACGTTGTCCCACGTTGTCCCACGTTGTCCCACGTTGTCCCACGTTGTCCCACGTTGTCCCACGTTGTCCCACGTTGTCCCACGTTGTCCCACGTTGTCCCACGGTGTCCAACGATGTCCAACGATGTCCAACGGTGTCCCACGATGTCCAACGATGTCCAACGATGTCCAACGGTGTCCAACGGTGTCCCACGTTGTCCCACGTTGTCCCGCGTTGTCCCACGGTGTCCAACGATGTCCAACGGTGTCCCACGTTGTCCAACGGTGTCCCACGTTGTCCCACGTTGTCCCACGTTGTCCCACGTTGTCCCACGATGTCCCACGTTGTCCCACGTTGTCCCACGTTGTCCCAAGTTGTCCCACGTTGTCCCACGTTGTCCCACGTTGTCCCACGTTGTCCCACGTTGTCCCACGTTGTCCCACGTTGTCCCACGGTGTCCAACGATGTCCAACGGTGTCCAACGTTGTCCCACGTTGTCCCACGTTGTCCCACGTTGTCCCACGTTGTCCCACGTTGTCCCACGTTGTCCCACGTTGTCCCACGTTGTCCCACGTTGTCCCACGGTGTCCAATGATGTCCAACGATGTCCAACGTTGTCCCACGTTGTCCCACGTTGTCCCACGTTGTCCCACGTTGTCCCACGTTGTCCCACGTGGTCCCACGTTGTCCCACGTTGTCCCACGGTGTCCAACGATGTCCCACGGTGTCCCACGTTGTCCAACGGTGTCCCACGTTGTCCCACGTTGTCCCACGTTGTCCCACGTTGTCCCACGATGTCCCACGTTGTCCCACGTTGTCCCACGTTGTCCCACGTTGTCCCACGTTGTCCCACGTTGTCCCACGTTGTCCCACGTTGTCCCACGTTGTCCCACGTTGTCCCACGGTGTCCAACGATGTCCAACGGTGTCCAACGGTGTCCCACGGTGTCCAACGGTGTCCCACGTTGTCCCACGTTGTCCCACGTTGTCCCACGTTGTCCCACGTTGTCCCACGGTGTCCAACGATGTCCAACGGTGTCCAACGGTGTCCCACGGTGTCCAACGGTGTCCCACGTTGTCCCACGGTGTCCAACGATGTCCAACGATGTCCAACGGTGTCCCACGATGTCCAACGATGTCCAACGATGTCCAACGGTGTCCAACGGTGTCCCACGTTGTCCCACGTTGCCCGCGTTGTCCCACGGTGTCCAACGATGTCCAACGGTGTCCCACGTTGTCCAACGGTGTCCCACGTTGTCCCACGTTGTCCCACGTTGTCCCACGTTGTCCCACGATGTCCCACGTTGTCCCACGTTGTCCCACGTTGTCCCAAGTTGTCCCACGTTGTCCCACGTTGTCCCACGTTGTCCCACGTTGTCCCACGTTGTCCCACGTTGTCCCACGTTGTCCCACGTTGTCCCACGGTGTCCAACGATGTCCAACGGTGTCCAACGTTGTCCCACGTTGTCCCACGTTGTCCCACGTTGTCCCACGTTGTCCCACGATGTCCCACGTTGTCCCACGTTGTCCCGCGTTGTCCCACGTTGTCCCACGTTGTCCCACGTTGTCCCACGTTGTCCCACGTTGTCCCACGTTGTCCCACGTTGTCCCACGTTGTCCCACGTTGTCCCACGTTGTCCCACGTTGTCCCACGTTGTCCCACGTTGTCCCACGGTGTCCAACGGTGTCCAACGGTGTCCAACGGTGTCCAACGGTGTCCCACGTTGTCCCACGTTGTCCCACGTTGTCCCACGTTGTCCCACGGTGTCCAACGATGTCCAACGGTGTCCAACGATGTCCAACGGTGTCCAGCGATGTCCAACGGTGTCCCACGATGTCGAACGATGTCCAACGATGTCCAACGGTGTCCAACGGTGTCCCACGTTGTCCCACGTTGTCCCACGTTGTCCCACGGTGTCCAACGATGTCCAACGGTGTCCCACGTTGTCCAACGGTGTCCCACGTTGTCCCACGTTGTCCCACGTTGTCCCACGGTGTCCAACGATGTCCAACGGTGTCCAACGGTGTCCCACGGTGTCCAACGGTGTCCCACGTTGTCCCACGTTGTCCCACGTTGTCCCACGTTGTCCCACGTTGTCCCACGGTGTCCAACGATGTCCAACGGTGTCCAACGGTGTCCCACGGTGTCCAACGGTGTCCCACGTTGTCCCACGTTGTCCCACGTTGTCCCACGTTGTCCCACGTTGTCCCACGTTGTCCAACGATGTCCAACGGTGTCCCACGTTGTCCCACGTTGTCCCACGTTGTCCCACGTTGTCCCACGTTGTCCCACGTTGTCCCACGTTGTCCCACGTTGTCCCACGTTGTCCCACGTTGTCCCACGTTGTCCCACGTTGTCCCACGGTGTCCAACGATGTCCAACGATGTCCAACGGTGTCCCACGATGTCCAACGATGTCCAACGATGTCCAACGGTGTCCCACGTTGTCCAACGGTGTCCCACGTTGTCCCACGTTGTCCCACGTTGTCCCACGATGTCCCACGATGTCCCACGTTGTCCCACGTTGTCCCACGTTGTCCCAAGTTGTCCCACGTTGTCCCACGTTGTCCCACGTTGTCCCACGTTGTCCCACGTTGTCCCACGTTGTCCCACGTTGTCCCACGGTGTCCAACGATGTCCAACGGTGTCCAACGTTGTCCCACGTTGTCCCACGTTGTCCCACGTTGTCCCACGTTGTCCCACGTTGTCCCACGTTGTCCCACGTTGTCCCACGTTGTCCCACGTTGTCCCACGGTGTCCAATGATGTCCAACGATGTCCAACGTTGTCCCACGTTGTCCCACGTTGTCCCACGTTGTCCCACGTTGTCCCACGTTGTCCCACGTGGTCCCACGTTGTCCCACGTTGTCCCACGGTGTCCAACGATGTCCCACGGTGTCCCACGTTGTCCAACGGTGTCCCACGTTGTCCCACGTTGTCCCACGTTGTCCCACGTTGTCCCACGATGTCCCACGTTGTCCCACGTTGTCCCACGTTGTCCCACGTTGTCCCACGTTGTCCCACGTTGTCCCACGTTGTCCCACGTTGTCCCACGGTGTCCAACGATGTCCAACGGTGTCCAACGGTGTCCCACGGTGTCCAACGGTGTCCCACGTTGTCCCACGTTGTCCCACGTTGTCCCACGTTGTCCCACGTTGTCCCACGGTGTCCAACGATGTCCAACGGTGTCCAACGGTGTCCCACGGTGTCCAACGGTGTCCCACGTTGTCCCACGTTGTCCCACGTTGTCCCACGTTGTCCCACGTTGTCCCACGGTGTCCAACGATGTCCAACGGTGTCCCACGTTGTCCCACGTTGTCCCACGTTGTCCCACGTTGTCCCACGTTGTCCCACGTTGTCCCACGTTGTCCCACGTTGTCCCACGTTGTCCCACGTTGTCCAACGATGTCCAACGGTGTCCCACGTTGTCCCACGGTGTCCAACGGTGTCCCACGTTGTCCCACGTTGTCCCACGTTGTCCCACGTTGTCCCACGTTGTCCCACGTGGTCCCACGTTGTCCCACGTTGTCCCACGTTGTCCCACGTTGTCCCACGTTGTCCCACGTTGTCCCACGTTGTCCCACGTTGTCCCACGGTGTCCAACGATGTCCAACGGTGTCCAACGTTGTCCCACGTTGTCCCACGTTGTCCCACGTTGTCCCACGTTGTCCCACGATGTCCCACGTTGTCCCACGTTGTCCCGCGTTGTCCCACGTTGTCCCACGTTGTCCCACGTTGTCCCACGTTGTCCCACGTTGTCCCACGTTGTCCCACGTTGTCCCACGTTGTCCCACGTTGTCCCACGTTGTCCCACGTTGTCCCACGTTGTCCCACGTTGTCCCACGGTGTCCAACGGTGTCCAACGATGTCCAACGGTGTCCAACGGTGTCCCACGTTGTCCCACGTTGTCCCACGGTGTCCAACGGTGTCCAACGATGTCCAACGGTGTCCAACGGTGTCCCACGTTGTCCCACGTTGTCCCACGTTGTCCCACGGTGTCCAACGATGTCCAACGGTGTCCCACGTTGTCCAACGGTGTCCCACGTTGTCCCACGTTGTCCCACGTTGTCCCACGGTGTCCAACGATGTCCAACGGTGTCCAACGGTGTCCCACGGTGTCCAACGGTGTCCCACGTTGTCCCACGTTGTCCCACGTTGTCCCACGTTGTCCCACGTTGTCCCACGGTGTCCAACGATGTCCAACGGTGTCCAACGGTGTCCCACGGTGTCCAACGGTGTCCCACGTTGTCCCACGTTGTCCCACGTTGTCCCACGTTGTCCCACGTTGTCCCACGTTGTCCAACGATGTCCAACGGTGTCCCACGTTGTCCCACGTTGTCCCACGTTGTCCCACGTTGTCCCACGTTGTCCCACGTTGTCCCACGTTGTCCCACGTTGTCCCACGTTGTCCCACGTTGTCCCACGTTGTCCCACGTTGTCCCACGGTGTCCAACGATGTCCAACGATGTCCAACGGTGTCCCACGATGTCCAACGATGTCCAACGATGTCCAACGGTGTCCCACGTTGTCCAACGGTGTCCCACGTTGTCCCACGTTGTCCCACGTTGTCCCACGTTGTCCCACGATGTCCCACGTTGTCCCACGTTGTCCCACGTTGTCCCAAGTTGTCCCACGTTGTCCCACGTTGTCCCACGTTGTCCCACGTTGTCCCACGTTGTCCCACGTTGTCCCACGTTGTCCCACGGTGTCCAACGATGTCCAACGGTGTCCAACGTTGTCCCACGTTGTCCCACGTTGTCCCACGTTGTCCCACGTTGTCCCACGTTGTCCCACGTTGTCCCACGTTGTCCCACGTTGTCCCACGTTGTCCCACGGTGTCCAATGATGTCCAACGATGTCCAACGTTGTCCCACGTTGTCCCACGTTGTCCCACGTTGTCCCACGTTGTCCCACGTTGTCCCACGTGGTCCCACGTTGTCCCACGTTGTCCCACGGTGTCCAACGATGTCCCACGGTGTCCCACGTTGTCCAACGGTGTCCCACGTTGTCCCACGTTGTCCCACGTTGTCCCACGTTGTCCCACGATGTCCCCCGTTGTCCCACGTTGTCCCACGTTGTCCCACGTTGTCCCACGTTGTCCCACGTTGTCCCACGTTGTCCCACGTTGTCCCACGGTGTCCAACGATGTCCAACGGTGTCCAACGGTGTCCCACGGTGTCCAACGGTGTCCCACGTTGTCCCACGTTGTCCCACGTTGTCCCACGTTGTCCCACGTTGTCCCACGGTGTCCAACGATGTCCAACGGTGTCCAACGGTGTCCCACGGTGTCCAACGGTGTCCCACGTTGTCCCACGTTGTCCCACGTTGTCCCACGTTGTCCCACGTTGTCCCACGTTGTCCCACGTTGTCCCACGGTGTCCAACGATGTCCAACGGTGTCCCACGTTGTCCCACGTTGTCCCACGTTGTCCCACGTTGTCCCACGTTGTCCCACGTTGTCCCACGTTGTCCCACGTTGTCCCACGTTGTCCCACGTTGTCCAACGATGTCCAACGGTGTCCCACGTTGTCCCACGTTGTCCCACGTTGTCCCACGTTGTCCCACGTTGTCCCACGTTGTCCCACGTTGTCCCACGTTGTCCCACGTTGTCCCACGTTGTCCCACGGTGTCCAACGGTGTCCAACGATGTCCCACGTTGTCCCACGTTGTCCCACGTTGTCCCACGTTGTCCCACGATGTCCCACGTTGTCCCACGTTGTCCCACGTTGTCCCACGTTGTCCCACGTTGTCCCACGTTGTCCCACGTTGTCCCACATTGTCCCACGTTGTCCCACGTTGTCCGACGTTGTCCCACGTTGTCCCACGTTGTCCCACGTTGTCCCACGTTGTCCCACGGTGTCCAACGATGTCCAACGGTGTCCAACGGTGTCCAACGATGTCCCACGTTGTCCCACGTTGTCCCACGTTGTCCCACGGTGTCCAACGATGTCCAACGGTGTCCCACGTTGTCCCACGTTGTCCCACGTTGTCGCACGTTGTCCCACGTTGTCCCACGTTGTCCCACGTTGTCCCACGTTGTCCAACGGTGTCCCACGATGTCCAACGATGTCCAACGATGTCCAACGGTGTCCAACGGTGTCCCACGTTGTCCCACGTTGTCCCACGTTGTCCCACGGTGTCCAACGGTGTCCCACGATGTCCACCGATGTCCAACGGTGTCCAACGGTGTCCAACGGTGTCCAACGGTGTCCAACGATGTCCCACGTTGTCCCACGTTGTCCCACGTTGTCCCACGGTGTCCAACGATGTCCAACGGTGTCCCACGTTGTCCCACGTTGTCCCACGTTGTCCCACGTTGTCCCACGTTGTCCCACGTTGTCCCACGTTGTCCCACGTTGTCCCACGTTGTCCCACGGTGTCCAACGATGTCCAACGATGTCCAACGGTGTCCAACGGTGTCCCACGTTGTCCCACGTTGTCCCACGTTGTCCCACGGTGTCCAACGATGTCCAACGGTGTCCCACGTTGTCCCACGTTGTCCCACGTTGTCCCTCGTTGTCCCACGTTGTCCCACGATGTCCCACGTTGTCCCACGTTGCCCCACGTTGTCCCACGTTGTCCCACGTTGTCCCACGTTGTCCCACGTTGTCCCACGTTGTCCCACGTTGTCCCACGTTGTCCCACGTTGTCCCACGGTGTCCAACGATGTACAACGGTGTCCAGCGATGTCCAACGGTGTCCCACGATGTCCAACGATGTCCAACGATGTCCAACGGTGTCCAACGGTGTTCCACGTTGTCCCACGTTGTCCCGCGTTGTCCCACGGTGTCCAACGATGTCCAACGGTGTCCCACGTTGTCCAACGGTGTCCCACGTTGTCCCACGTTGTCCCACGTTGTCCCACGTTGTCCCACGTTGTCCCACGATGTCCCACGTTGTCCCACGTTGTCCCACGTTGTCCCACGTTGTCCCACGTTGTCCCACGTTGTCCCACGTTGTCCCACGTTGTCCCACGGTGTCCAACGATGTCCAACGGTGTCCAACGGTGTCCCACGGTGTCCAACGGTGTCCCACGTTGTCCCACGTTGTCCCACGTTGTCCCACGTTGTCCCACGTTGTCCCACGTTGTCCCACGTTGTCCCACGTTGTCCAACGATGTCCAACGGTGTCCCACGTTGTCCCACGTTGTCCCACGTTGTCCCACGTTGTCCCACGTTGTCCCACGTTGTCCCACGTTGTCCCACGTTGTCCCACGTTGTCCCACGTTGTCCCACGTTGTCCCACGTTGTCCCACGTTGTCCCACGGTGTCCAACGATGTCCAACGATGTCCAACGGTGTCCCACGATGTCCAACGATGTCCAACGATGTCCAACGGTGTCCAACGGTGTCCCACGTTGTCCCACGTGGCCCGCGTTGTCCCACGGTGTCCAACGATGTCCAACGGTGTCCCACGTTGTCCAACGGTGTCCCACGTTGTCCCACGTTGTCCCACGTTGTCCCACGTTGTCCCACGATGTCCCACGTTGTCCCACGTTGTCCCACGTTGTCCCAAGTTGTCCCACGTTGTCCCACGTTGTCCCACGTTGTCCCACGTTGTCCCACGTTGTCCCACGTTGTCCCACGTTGTCCCACGTTGTCCCACGGTGTCCAACGATGTCCAACGGTGTCCAACGGTGTCCCACGGTGTCCAACGGTGTCCCACGTTGTCCCACGTTGTCCCACGTTGTCCCACGTTGTCCCACGTTGTCCCATGTTGTCCAACGATGTCCAACGGTGTCCCACGTTGTCCCACGTTGTCCCACGTTGTCCCACGTTGTCCCACGTTGTCCCACGTTGTCCCACGTTGTCCCACGTTGTCCCACGTTGTCCCACGTTGTCCCACGTTGTCCCACGTTGTCCCACGTTGTCCCACGTTGTCCCACGTGGTCCCACGTTGTCCCACGTTGTCCCACGGTGTCCAACGATGTCCAACGGTATCCCACGTTGTCCAACGGTGTCCCACGTTGTCCCACGTTGTCCCACGTTGTCCCACGTTGTCCCACGATGTCCCACGTTGTCCCACGTTGTCCCACGTTGTCCCACGTTGTCCCACGTTGTCCCACGTTGTCCCACGTTGTCCCACGTTGTCCCACGTTGTCCCACGTTGTCCCACGTTGTCCCACGGTGTCCAACGATGTCCAACGGTGTCCAACGGTGTCCCACGGTGTCCAACGGTGTCCCACGTTGTCCCACGTTGTCCCACGTTGTCCCACGTTGTCCCACGTTGTCCCACGTTGTCCCACGTTGTCCAACGTTGTCCCACGTTGTCCCACGTTGTCCCACGTTGTCCCACGTTGTCCCACGTTGTCCCACGTTGTCCCACGTTGTCCCACGTTGTCCCACGTTGTCCCACGTTGTCCCACGGTGTCCAACGATGTCCCACGTTGTCCCACGTTGTCCCACGTGGTCCCACGTTGTCCCACGTTGTCCCACGGTGTCCAACGATGTCCAACGGTGTCCCACGTTGTCCAACGGTGTCCCACGTTGTCCCACGTTGTCCCACGTTGTCCCACGTTGTCCCACGATGTCCCACGTTGTCCCACGTTGTCCCACGTTGTCCCACGTTGTCCCACGTTGTCCCACGTTGTCCCACGTTGTCCCACGTTGTCCCACGTTGTCCCACGTTGTCCCACGTTGTCCCACGGTGTCCAACGATGTCCAACGGTGTCCAACGGTGTCCCACGGTGTCCAACGGTGTCCCACGTTGTCCCACGTTGTCCCACGTTGTCCCACGTTGTCCCACGTTGTCCCACGTTGTCCCACGTTGTCCAACGATGTCCAACGGTGTCCCACGTTGTCCCACGTTGTTCCATGGTTTCCCACGTTGTCCCACGTTGTCCCACGTTGTCCCACGGTGTCCAACGATGTCCAACGGTGTCCAACGGTGTCCAACGGTGTCCAACGGTGTCCCACGTTGTCCCACGTTGTCCCACGTTGTCCCACGTTGTCCCACGGTGTCCAACGGTGTCCAACGATGTCCCACGTTGTCCCACGTTGTTCCACGTTGTCCCACGTTGTCCCACGATGTCCCACGTTGTCCCACGTTGTCCCACGTTGTCCCACGTTGTCCCACGTTGTCCCACGTTGTCCCACGTTGTCCCACATTGTCCCACGTTGTCCCACGTTGTCCGACGTTGTCCCACGTTGTCCCACGTTGTCCCACGTTGTCCCACGTTGTCCCACGGTGTCCAGCGATGTCCAACGGTGTCCCACGATGTCCAACGATGTCCAACGATGTCCAACGGTGTCCAACGGTGTCCCACGTTGTCCCACGTTGTCCCACGTTGTCCGACGGTGTCCAACGATGTCCAACGGTGTCCCACGTTGTCCCACGGTGTCCCACGTTGTCCCACGTTGTCCCACGTTGTCCCACGTTGTCCCACGTTGTCCCACGTTGTCCCACGTTGTCCACGTTGTCCCACGTTGTCCCACGTTGTCCCACGGTGTCCAACGATGTCCAACGGTGTCCAACGGTGTCCCACGGTGTCCAACGGTGTCCCACGTTGTCCCACGTTGTCCCACGTTGTCCCACGTTGTCCCACGTTGTCCCATGTTGTCCAACGATGTCCAACGGTGTCCACGTTGTCCCACGTTGTCCCACGTTGTCCCACGATGTCCCACGTTGTCCCACGTTGTCCCACGTTGTCCCACGTTGTCCCACGTTGTCCCACGTTGTCCCACGTTGTCCCACGTTGTCCCACGTTGTCCCACGTTGTCCCACGTTGTCCCACGGTGTCCAACGATGTCCAACGGTGTCCAACGGTGTCCTACGGTGTCCAACGGTGTCCCACGTTGTCCCACGTTGTCCCACGTTGTCCCACGTTGTCCCACGTTGTCCCATGTTGTCCAACGATGTCCAACGGTGTCCAACGGTGTCCCACGTTGTCCCACGTTGTCCCACGTTGTCCTACGTTGTCCCACGTTGTCCCACGGTGTCCAACGATGTCCAACGGTGTCCAGCGATGTCCAACGGTGTCCCACGATGTCCAACGATGTCCAACGATGTCCAACGGTGTCCAACGGTGTCCCACGTTGTCCCACGTTGTCCCACGTTGTCCCACGGTGTCCAACGATGTCCAACGGTGTCCCACGTTGTCCAACGGTGTCCCACGTTGTCCCACGTTGTCCCACGTTGTCCCACGTTGTCCCACGTTGTCCCACGTTGTCCCACGTTGTCCCACGTTGTCCCACGTTGTCCCACGTTGTCCCACGTTGTCCCACGTTGTCCCACGTTGTCCCACGTTGTCCCACGGTGTCCAACGATGTCCAACGGTCTCCAACGGTGTCCCACGGTGTCCAACGGTGTCCCACGTTGTCCCACGTTGTCCCAAGTTGTCCCACGTTGTCCCACGTTGTCCCACGTTGTCCCACGTTGTCCCACGTTGTCCCACGTTGTCCCACGTTGTCCCACGGTGTCCAACGATGTCCAACGGTGTCCAACGGTGTCCCACGGTGTCCAACGGTGTCCCACGTTGTCCCACGTTGTCCCACGTTGTCCCACGTTGTCCCACGTTGTCCCATGTTGTCCAACGATGTCCAACGGTGTCCAACGGTGTCCCACGTTGTCCCACGTTGTCCCACGTTGTCCTACGTTGTCCCACGTTGTCCCACGGTGTCCAACGATGTCCAACGGTGTCCAGCGATGTCCAACGGTGTCCCACGATGTCCAACGATGTCCAACGATGTCCAACGGTGTCCAACGGTGTCCCACGTTGTCCCACGTTGTCCCACGTTGTCCCACGGTGTCCAACGATGTCCAACGGTGTCCCACGTTGTCCAACGGTGTCCCACGTTGTCCCACGTTGTCCCACGTTGTCCCACGTTGTCCCACGTTGTCCCACGATGTCCCACGTTGTCCCACGTTGTCCCACGTTGTCCCACGTTGTCCCACGTTGTCCCACGTTGTCCCACGTTGTCCCACGTTGTCCCACGGTGTCCAACGATGTCCAACGGTGTCCAACGGTGTCCCACGGTGTCCAACGGTGTCCCACGTTGTCCCACGTTGTCCCACGTTGTCCCACGTTGTCCCACGTTGTCCCACGTTGTCCAACGATGTCCAACGGTGTCCCACGTTGTCCCACGTTGTTCCATGGTTTCCCACGTTGTCCCACGTTGTCCCACGTTGTCCCACGGTGTCCAACGATGTCCAACGGTGTCCAACGGTGTCCAACGGTGTCCAACGGTGTCCCACGTTGTCCCACGTTGTCCCACGTTGTCCCACGGTGTCCAACGATGTCCAACGGTGTCCCACGTTGTCCCACGTTGTCCCACGTTGTCCCACGTTGTCCCACGTTGTCCCACGATGTCCCACGTTGTCCCACGTTGTCCCACGTTGTCCCACGTTGTCCCACGTTGTCCCACGTTGTCCCACGTTGTCCCACGTTGTCCCACGTTGTCCCACGTTGTCCCACGTTGTCCCACGTTGTCCCACGTTGTCCCACGTTGTCCCACGTTGTCCCACGGTGTCCAACGGTGTCCAACGATGTCCAACGGTGTCCAACGGTGTCCCACGTTGTCCCACGTTGTCCCACGTTGTCCCACGTTGTCCCACGGTGTCCAACGATGTCCAACGGTGTCCAACGGTGTCCCACGTTGTCCAACGGTGTCCCACGTTGTCCCACGTTGTCCCACGTTGTCCCACGTTGTCCCACGGTGTCCAACGGTGTCCAACGATGTCCCACGTTGTCCCACGTTGTTCCACGTTGTCCCACGTTGTCCCACGATGTCCCACGTTGTCCCACGTTGTCCCACGTTGTCCCACGTTGTCCCACGTTGTCCCACGTTGTCCCACGTTGTCCCACGTTGTCCCACGTTGTCCCACGTTGTCCCACGTTGTCCCACGTTGTCCCACGTTGTCCCACGTTGTCCCACGTTGTCCCACGTTGTCCCACGGTGTCCAACGATGTCCCACGTTGTCCCACGTTGTCCCACGTGGTCCCACGTTGTCCCACGTTGTCCCACGGTGTCCAACGATGTCCAACGGTATCCCACGTTGTCCAACGGTGTCCCACGTTGTCCCACGTTGTCCCACGTTGTCCCACGTTGTCCCACGATGTCCCACGTTGTCCCACGTTGTCCCACGTTGTCCCACGTTGTCCCACGTTGTCCCACGTTGTCCCACGTTGTCCCACGTTGTCCCACGTTGTCCCACGTTGTCCCACGTTGTCCCACGGTGTCCAACGATGTCCAACGGTGTCCAACGGTGTCCCACGGTGTCCAACGGTGTCCCACGTTGTCCCACGTTGTCCCACGTTGTCCCACGTTGTCCCACGTTGTCCCACGTTGTCCCACGTTGTCCAACGATGTCCAACGGTGTCCCACGTTGTCCCACGTTGTTCCATGGTTTCCCACGTTGTCCCACGTTGTCCCACGTTGTCCCACGGTGTCCAACGATGTCCAACGGTGTCCAACGGTGTCCAACGGTGTCCAACGGTGTCCCACGTTGTCCCACGTTGTCCCACGTTGTCCCACGTTGTCCCACGGTGTCCAACGGTGTCCAACGATGTCCCACGTTGTCCCACGTTGTTCCACGTTGTCCCACGTTGTCCCACGATGTCCCACGTTGTCCCACGTTGTCCCACGTTGTCCCACGTTGTCCCACGTTGTCCCACGTTGTCCCACGTTGTCCCACATTGTCCCACGTTGTCCCACGTTGTCCGACGTTGTCCCACGTTGTCCCACGTTGTCCCACGTTGTCCCACGTTGTCCCACGGTGTCCAGCGATGTCCAACGGTGTCCCACGATGTCCAACGATGTCCAACGATGTCCAACGGTGTCCAACGGTGTCCCACGTTGTCCCACGTTGTCCCACGTTGTCCGACGGTGTCCAACGATGTCCAACGGTGTCCCACGTTGTCCAACGGTGTCCCACGTTGTCCCACGTTGTCCCACGTTGTCCCACGTTGTCCCACGTTGTCCCACGTTGTCCCACGTTGTCCCACGTTGTCCCACGTTGTCCCACGTTGTCCCACGGTGTCCAACGATGTCCAACGGTGTCCAACGGTGTCCCACGGTGTCCAACGGTGTCCCACGTTGTCCCACGTTGTCCCACGTTGTCCCACGTTGTCCCACGTTGTCCCATGTTGTCCAACGATGTCCAACGGTGTCCCACGTTGTCCCACGTTGTCCCACGTTGTCCCACGATGTCCCACGTTGTCCCACGTTGTCCCACGTTGTCCCACGTTGTCCCACGTTGTCCCACGTTGTCCCACGTTGTCCCACGTTGTCCCACGTTGTCCCACGTTGTCCCACGTTGTCCCACGGTGTCCAACGATGTCCAACGGTGTCCAACGGTGTCCTACGGTGTCCAACGGTGTCCCACGTTGTCCCACGTTGTCCCACGTTGTCCCACGTTGTCCCACGTTGTCCCATGTTGTCCAACGATGTCCAACGGTGTCCAACGGTGTCCCACGTTGTCCCACGTTGTCCCACGTTGTCCTACGTTGTCCCACGTTGTCCCACGGTGTCCAACGATGTCCAACGGTGTCCAGCGATGTCCAACGGTGTCCCACGATGTCCAACGATGTCCAACGATGTCCAACGGTGTCCAACGGTGTCCCACGTTGTCCCACGTTGTCCCACGTTGTCCCACGGTGTCCAACGATGTCCAACGGTGTCCCACGTTGTCCAACGGTGTCCCACGTTGTCCCACGTTGTCCCACGTTGTCCCACGTTGTCCCACGTTGTCCCACGATGTCCCACGTTGTCCCACGTTGTCCCACGTTGTCCCACGTTGTCCCACGTTGTCCCACGTTGTCCCACGTTGTCCCACGTTGTCCCACGGTGTCCAACGATGTCCAACGGTCTCCAACGGTGTCCCACGGTGTCCAACGGTGTCCCACGTTGTCCCACGTTGTCCCAAGTTGTCCCACGTTGTCCCACGTTGTCCCACGTTGTCCCACGTTGTCCCACGTTGTCCCACGTTGTCCCACGTTGTCCCACGGTGTCCAACGATGTCCAACGGTGTCCAACGGTGTCCCACGGTGTCCAACGGTGTCCCACGTTGTCCCACGTTGTCCCACGTTGTCCCACGTTGTCCCACGTTGTCCCATGTTGTCCAACGATGTCCAACGGTGTCCAACGGTGTCCCACGTTGTCCCACGTTGTCCCACGTTGTCCTACGTTGTCCCACGTTGTCCCACGGTGTCCAACGATGTCCAACGGTGTCCAGCGATGTCCAACGGTGTCCCACGATGTCCAACGATGTCCAACGATGTCCAACGGTGTCCAACGGTGTCCCACGTTGTCCCACGTTGTCCCACGTTGTCCCACGGTGTCCAACGATGTCCAACGGTGTCCCACGTTGTCCAACGGTGTCCCACGTTGTCCCACGTTGTCCCACGTTGTCCCACGTTGTCCCACGTTGTCCCACGATGTCCCACGTTGTCCCACGTTGTCCCACGTTGTCCCACGTTGTCCCACGTTGTCCCACGTTGTCCCACGTTGTCCCACGTTGTCCCACGGTGTCCAACGATGTCCAACGGTGTCCAACGGTGTCCCACGGTGTCCAACGGTGTCCCACGTTGTCCCACGTTGTCCCACGTTGTCCCACGTTGTCCCACGTTGTCCCACGTTGTCCAACGATGTCCAACGGTGTCCCACGTTGTCCCACGTTGTTCCATGGTTTCCCACGTTGTCCCACGTTGTCCCACGTTGTCCCACGGTGTCCAACGATGTCCAACGGTGTCCAACGGTGTCCAACGGTGTCCAACGGTGTCCCACGTTGTCCCACGTTGTCCCACGTTGTCCCACGGTGTCCAACGATGTCCAACGGTGTCCCACGTTGTCCCACGTTGTCCCACGTTGTCCCACGTTGTCCCACGTTGTCCCACGATGTCCCACGTTGTCCCACGTTGTCCCACGTTGTCCCACGTTGTCCCACGTTGTCCCACGTTGTCCCACGTTGTCCCACGTTGTCCCACGTTGTCCCACGTTGTCCCACGTTGTCCCACGTTGTCCCACGTTGTCCCACGTTGTCCCACGTTGTCCCACGGTGTCCAACGGTGTCCAACGATGTCCAACGGTGTCCAACGGTGTCCCACGTTGTCCCACGTTGTCCCACGTTGTCCCACGTTGTCCCACGGTGTCCAACGATGTCCAACGGTGTCCAACGGTGTCCCACGTTGTCCAACGGTGTCCCACGTTGTCCCACGTTGTCCCACGTTGTCCCACGTTGTCCCACGGTGTCCAACGGTGTCCAACGATGTCCCACGTTGTCCCACGTTGTTCCACGTTGTCCCACGTTGTCCCACGATGTCCCACGTTGTCCCACGTTGTCCCACGTTGTCCCACGTTGTCCCACGTTGTCCCACGTTGTCCCACGTTGTCCCACATTGTCCCACGTTGTCCCACGTTGTCCGACGTTGTCCCACGTTGTCCCACGTTGTCCCACGTTGTCCCACGTTGTCCCACGGTGTCCAGCGATGTCCAACGGTGTCCCACGATGTCCAACGATGTCCAACGATGTCCAACGGTGTCCAACGGTGTCCCACGTTGTCCCACGTTGTCCCACGTTGTCCCACGGTGACCAACGATGTCCAACGGTGTCCCACGTTGTCCAACGGTGTCCCACGTTGTCCCACGTTGTCCCACGTTGTCCCACGTTGTCCCACGTTGTCCCACGTTGTCCCACGTTGTCCCACGTTGTCCCACGTTGTCCCACGTTGACCCACGGTGTCCAACGATGTCCAACGGTGTCCAACGGTGTCCCACGGTGTCCAACGGTGTCCCACGTTGTCCCACGTTGTCCCACGTTGTCCCACGTTGTCCCACGTTGTCCAACGATGTCCAACGGTGTCCCACGTTGTCCCACGTTGTCCCACGTTGTCCCACGATGTCCCACGTTGTCCCACGTTGTCCCACGTTGTCCCAAGTTGTCCCACGTTGTCCCACGTTGTCCCACGTTGTCCCACGTTGTCCCACGTTGTCCCACGTTGTCCCACGTTGTCCCACGGTGTCCAACGATGTCCAACGGTGTCCAACGGTGTCCTACGGTGTCCAACGGTGTCCCACGTTGTCCCACGTTGTCCCACGTTGTCCCACGTTGTCCCACGTTGTCCCATGTTGTCCAACGATGTCCAACGGTGTCCAACGGTGTCCCACGTTGTCCCACGTTGTCCCACGTTGTCCTACGTTGTCCCACGTTGTCCCACGGTGTCCAACGATGTCCAACGGTGTCCAGCGATGTCCAACGGTGTCCCACGATGTCCAACGATGTCCAACGATGTCCAACGGTGTCCAACGGTGTCCCACGTTGTCCCACGTTGTCCCACGTTGTCCCACGGTGTCCAACGATGTCCAACGGTGTCCCACGTTGTCCAACGGTGTCCCACGTTGTCCCACGTTGTCCCACGTTGTCCCACGTTGTCCCACGTTGTCCCAAGTTGTCCCACGTTGTCCCACGTTGTCCCACGTTGTCCCACGTTGTCCCACGTTGTCCCACGTTGTCCCACGTTGTCCCACGGTGTCCAACGATGTCCAACGGTGTCCAACGGTGTCCCACGGTGTCCAACGGTGTCCCACGTTGTCCCACGTTGTCCCACGTTGTCCCACGTTGTCCCACGTTGTCCCATGTTGTCCAACGATGTCCAACGGTGTCCAACGGTGTCCCACGTTGTCCCACGTTGTCCCACGTTGTCCTACGTTGTCCCACGTTGTCCCACGGTGTCCAACGATGTCCAACGGCGTCCAGCGATGTCCAACGGTGTCCCACGATGTCCAACGATGTCCAACGATGTCCAACGGTGTCCAACGGTGTCCCACGTTGTCCCACGTTGTCCCACGTTGTCCCACGGTGTCCAACGATGTCCAACGGTGTCCCACGTTGTCCAACGGTGTCCCACGTTGTCCCACGTTGTCCCACGTTGTCCCACGTTGTCCCACGTTGTCCCACGATGTCTCACGTTGTCCCACGTTGTCCCACGTTGTCCCACGTTGTCCCACGTTGTCCCACGTTGTCCCACGTTGTCCCACGTTGTCCCACGGTGTCCAACGATGTCCAACGGTGTCCAACGGTGTCCCACGGTGTCCAACGGTGTCCCACGTTGTCCCACGTTGTCCCACGTTGTCCCACGTTGTCCCACGTTGTCCCACGTTGTCCAACGATGTCCAACGGTGTCCCACGTTGTCCCACGTTGTCCCACGTTGTCCCACGTTGTCCCACGTTGTCCCACGTTATCCCACGTTGTCCCACGTTGTCCCACGTTGTCCCACGTTGTCCCACGTTGTCCCACGTTGTCCCACGTTGTCCCACGGTGTCCAACGATGTCCAACGATGTCCAACGGTGTCCCACGATGTCCAACGATGTCCAACGATGTCCAACGGTGTCCAACGGTGTCCCACGTTGTCCCACGTTGTCCCGCGTTGTCCCACGGTGTCCAACGATGTCCAACGGTGTCCCACGTTGTCCAACGGTGTCCCACGTTGTCCAACGGTGTCCCACGTTGTCCCACGTTGTCCCACGTTGTCCCACGTTGTCCCACGATGTCCCACGTTGTCCCACGTTGTCCCACGTTGTCCCAAGTTGTCCCACGTTGTCCCACGTTGTCCTACGTTGTCCCACGTTGTCCCACGTTGTCCCACGTTGTCCCACGTTGTCCCACGGTGTCCAACGATGTCCAACGGTGTCCAACGGTGTCCCACGGTGTCCAACGGTGTCCCACGTTGTCCCACGTTGTCCCACGTTGTCCCACGTTGTCCCACGTTGTCCCATGTTGTCCAACGATGTCCAACGGTGTCCCACGTTGTCCCACGTTGTCCCACGTTGTCCCACGTTGTCCCACGTTGTCCCACGTTGTCCCACGTTGTCCCACGTTGTCCCACGTTGTCCCACGTTGTCCCACGTTGTCCCACGTTGTCCCACGGTGTCCAACGATGTCCAACGATGTCCAACGTTGTCCCACGTTGTCCCACGTTGTCCCACGTTGTCCCACGTTGTCCCACGTTGTCCCACGTGGTCCCACGTTGTCCCACGTTGTCCCACGGTGTCCAACGATGTCCCACGGTGTCCCACGTTGTCCAACGGTGTCCCACGTTGTCCCACGTTGTCCCACGTTGTCCCACGTTGTCGCACGATGTCCCACGTTGTCCCACGTTGTCCCACGTTGTCCCACGTTGTCCCACGTTGTCCCACGTTGTCCCTCGTTGTCCCACGTTGTCCCATGTTGTCCAACGATGTCCAACGGTGTCCCACGTTGTCCCACGTTGTCCCACGTTGTCCCACGTTGTCCCACGGTGTCCAGCGATGTCCAACGGTGTCCCACGATGTCCAACGATGTCCAACGATGTCCAACGGTGTCCAACGGTGTCCCACGTTGTCCCACGTTGTCCCACGTTGTCCCACGGTGTCCAACGATGTCCAACGGTGTCCCACGTTGTCCAACGGTGTCCCACGTTGTCCCACGTTGTCCCACGTTGTCCCACGTTGTCCCACGTTGTCCCACGTTGTCCCACGTTGTCCCACGTTGTCCCACGTTGTCCCACGTTGTCCCACGGTGTCCAACGATGTCCAACGGTGTCCAACGGTGTCCCACGATGTCCAACGATGTCCAACGATGTCTAACGGTGTCCAACGGTGTCCCACGTTGTCCCACGTTGTCCCACGTTGTCCCACGGTGTCCAACGATGTCCAACGGTGTCCCACGTTGTCCAACGGTGTCCCACGTTGTCCCACGTTGTCCCACGTTGTCCCACGTTGTCCCACGTTGTCCCACGTTGTCCCACGTTGTCCCACGTTGTCCCACGGTGTCCAACGATGTCCAACGGTGTCCAACGGTGTCCCACGGTGTCCAACGGTGTCCCACGTTGTCCCACGTTGTCCCACGTTGTCCCACGTTGTCCCACGTTGTCCCACGTTGTCCAACGATGTCCAACGGTGTCCCACGTTGTCCCACGTTGTTCCATGGTTTCCCACGTTGTCCCACGTTGTCCCACGTTGTCCCACGGTGTCCAACGATGTCCAACGGTGTCCAACGGTGTCCAACGGTGTCCAACGGTGTCCCACGTTGTCCCACGTTGTCCCACGTTGTCCCACGGTGTCCAACGATGTCCAACGGTGTGCCACGTTGTCCCACGTTGTCCCACGTTGTCCCACGATGTCCAACGATGTCCAACGGTGTCCAACGGTGTCCCACGTTGTCCCACGTTGCCCGCGTTGTCCCACGGTGTCCAACGATGTCCAACGGTGTCCCACGTTGTCCAACGGTGTCCCACGTTGTCCCACGTTGTCCCACGTTGTCCCACGTTGTCCCACGATGTCCCACGTTGTCCCACGTTGTCCCACGTTGTCCCAAGTTGTCCCACGTTGTCCCACGTTGTCCCACGTTGTCCCACGTTGTCCCACGTTGTCCCACGTTGTCCCACGTTGTCCCACGTTGTCCCACGGTGTCCAACGATGTCCAACGGTGTCCAACGGTGTCCCACGGTGTCCAACGGTGTCCCACGTTGTCCCACGTTGTCCCACGTTGTCCCACGTTGTCCCACGTTGTCCCATGTTGTCCAACGATGTCCAACGGTGTCCCACGTTGTCCCACGTTGTCCCACGTTGTCCCACGTTGTCCCACGTTGTCCCACGTTGTCCCACGTTGTCCCACGTTGTCCCACGTTGTCCCACGTTGTCCCACGTTGTCCCACGTGGTCCCACGTTGTCCCACGTTGTCCCACGGTGTCCAACGATGTCCAACGGTATCCCACGTTGTCCAACGGTGTCCCACGTTGTCCCACGTTGTCCCACGTTGTCCCACGTTGTCCCACGATGTCCCACGTTGTCCCACGTTGTCCCACGTTGTCCCACGTTGTCCCACGTTGTCCCACGTTGTCCCACGTTGTCCCACGTTGTCCCACGTTGTCCCACGTTGTCCCACGTTGTCCCACGGTGTCCAACGATGTCCAACGGTGTCCAACGGTGTCCCACGGTGTCCAACGGTGTCCCACGTTGTCCCACGTTGTCCCACGTTGTCCCACGTTGTCCCACGTTGTCCCACGTTGTCCCACGTTGTCCAACGATGTCCAACGGTGTCCCACGTTGTCCCACGTTGTTCCATGGTTTCCCACGTTGTCCCACGTTGTCCCACGTTGTCCCACGTTGTCCCACGATGTCCCACGTTGTCCCACGTTGTCCCACGTTGTCCCACGTTGTCCCACGTTGTCCCACGTTGTCCCACGTTGTCCCACGTTGTCCCACGTTGTCCCACGTTGTCCCACGTTGTCCCACGTTGTCCCACGTTGTCCCACGTTGTCCCACGTTGTCCCACGTTGTCCCATGTTGTCCAACGATGTCCAACGGTGTCCCACGTTGTCCCACGTTGTCCCAGGTTGTCCCACGATGTCCCACGTTGTCCCACGTTGTCCCACGTTGTCCCAAGTTGTCCCACGTTGTCCCACGTTGTCCCACGTTGTCCCACGTTGTCCCACGTTGTCCCACGTTGTCCCACGTTGTCCCACGGTGTCCAACGATGTCCAACGGTGTCCAACGGTGTCCTACGGTGTCCAACGGTGTCCCACGTTGTCCCACGTTGTCCCACGTTGTCCCACGTTGTCCCACGTTGTCCCATGTTGTCCAACGATGTCCAACGGTGTCCAACGGTGTCCAACGATGTCCCACGTTGTCCCACGTTGTTCCACGTTGTCCCACGTTGTCCCACGATGTCCCACGTTGTCCCACGTTGTCCCACGTTGTCCCACGTTGTCCCACGTTGTCCCACGTTGTCCCACGTTGTCCCACATTGTCCCACGTTGTCCCACGTTGTCCGACGTTGTCCGACGTTGTCCCACGTTGTCCCACGTTGTCCCACGTTGTCCCACGGTGTCCAGCGATGTCCAACGGTGTCCCACGATGTCCAACGATGTCCAACGATGTCCAACGGTGTCCAACGGTGTCCCACGTTGTCCCACGTTGTCCCACGTTGTCCCACGGTGTCCAACGATGTCCAACGGTGTCCCACGTTGTCCAACGGTGTCCCACGTTGTCCCACGTTGTCCCACGTTGTCCCACGTTGTCCCACGTTGTCCCACGTTGTCCCACGTTGTCCCACGTTGTCCCACGTTGTCCTACGTTGTCCCACGTTGTCCCACGGTGTCCAACGATGTCCAACGGTGTCCAGCGATGTCCAACGGTGTCCCACGATGTCCAACGATGTCCAACGATGTCCAACGGTGTCCAACGGTGTCCCACGTTGTCCCACGTTGTCCCACGTTGTCCCACGGTGTCCAACGATGTCCAACGGTGTCCCACGTTGTCCGACGGTGTCCCACGTTGTCCCACGTTGTCCCACGTTGTCCCACGTTGTCCCACGTTGTCCCACGATGTCCCACGTTGTCCCACGTTGTCCCACGTTGTCCCACGTTGTCCCACGTTGTCCCACGTTGTCCCACGTTGTCCCACGTTGTCCCACGGTGTCCAACGATGTCCAACGGTCTCCAACGGTGTCCCACGGTGTCCCACGGTGTCCCACGTTGTCCCACGTTGTCCCAAGTTGTCCCACGTTGTCCCACGTTGTCCCACGTTGTCCCACGTTGTCCCACGTTGTCCCACGTTGTCCCACGTTGTCCCACGGTGTCCAACGATGTCCAACGGTGTCCAACGGTGTCCCACGGTGTCCAACGGTGTCCCACGTTGTCCCACGTTGTCCCACGTTGTCCCACGTTGTCCCACGTTGTCCCATGTTGTCCAACGATGTCCAACGGTGTCCAACGGTGTCCCACGTTGTCCCACGTTGTCCCACGTTGTCCTACGTTGTCCCACGTTGTCCCACGGTGTCCAACGATGTCCAACGGTGTCCAGCGATGTCCAACGGTGTCCCACGATGTCCAACGATGTCCAACGATGTCCAACGGTGTCCAACGGTGTCCCACGTTGTCCCACGTTGTCCCACGTTGTCCCACGGTGTCCAACGATGTCCAACGGTGTCCCACGTTGTCCAACGGTGTCCCACGTTGTCCCACGTTGTCCCACGTTGTCCCACGTTGTCCCACGTTGTCCCACGATGTCCCACGTTGTCCCACGTTGTCCCACGTTGTCCCACGTTGTCCCACGTTGTCCCACGTTGTCCCACGTTGTCCCACGTTGTCCCACGGTGTCCAACGATGTCCAACGGTGTCCAACGGTGTCCCACGGTGTCCAACGGTGTCCCACGTTGTCCCACGTTGTCCCACGTTGTCCCACGTTGTCCCACGTTGTCCCACGTTGTCCAACGATGTCCAACGGTGTCCCACGTTGTCCCACGTTGTTCCATGGTTTCCCACGTTGTCCCACGTTGTCCCACGTTGTCCCACGGTGTCCAACGATGTCCAACGGTGTCCAACGGTGTCCAACGGTGTCCAACGGTGTCCCACGTTGTCCCACGTTGTCCCACGTTGTCCCACGGTGTCCAACGATGTCCAACGGTGTCCCACGTTGTCCCACGTTGTCCCACGTTGTCCCACGTTGTCCCACGTTGTCCCACGATGTCCCACGTTGTCCCACGTTGTCCCACGTTGTCCCACGTTGTCCCACGTTGTCCCACGTTGTCCCACGTTGTCCCACGTTGTCCCACGTTGTCCCACGTTGTCCCACGTTGTCCCACGTTGTCCCACGTTGTCCCACGTTGTCCCACGGTGTCCAACGGTGTCCAACGATGTCCAACGGTGTCCAACGGTGTCCCACGTTGTCCCACGTTGTCCCACGTTGTCCCACGTTGTCCCACGGTGTCCAACGATGTCCAACGGTGTCCCACGTTGTCCAACGGTGTCCCACGTTGTCCCACGTTGTCCCACGTTGTCCCACGTTGTCCCACGGTGTCCAACGGTGTCCAACGATGTCCCACGTTGTCCCACGTTGTTCCACGTTGTCCCACGTTGTCCCACGATGTCCCACGTTGTCCCACGTTGTCCCACGTTGTCCCACGTTGTCCCACGTTGTCCCACGTTGTCCCACGTTGTCCCACATTGTCCCACGTTGTCCCACGTTGTCCGACGTTGTCCCACGTTGTCCCACGTTGTCCCACGTTGTCCCACGTTGTCCCACGGTGTCCAGCGATGTCCAACGGTGTCCCACGATGTCCAACGATGTCCAACGATGTCCAACGGTGTCCAACGGTGTCCCACGTTGTCCCACGTTGTCCCACGTTGTCCCACGGTGTCCAACGATGTCCAACGGTGTCCCACGTTGTCCAACGGTGTCCCACGTTGTCCCACGTTGTCCCACGTTGTCCCACGTTGTCCCACGTTGTCCCACGTTGTCCCACGTTGTCCCACGTTGTCCCACGTTGTCCCACGTTGTCCCACGGTGTCCAACGATGTCCAACGGTGTCCAACGGTGTCCCACGGTGTCCAACGGTGTCCCACGTTGTCCCACGTTGTCCCACGTTGTCCCACGTTGTCCCACGTTGTCCCATGTTGTCCAACGATGTCCAACGGTGTCCCACGTTGTCCCACGTTGTCCCACGTTGTCCCACGATGTCCCACGTTGTCCCACGTTGTCCCACGTTGTCCCAAGTTGTCCCACGTTGTCCCACGTTGTCCCACGTTGTCCCACGTTGTCCCACGTTGTCCCACGTTGTCCCACGTTGTCCCACGGTGTCCAACGATGTCCAACGGTGTCCAACGGTGTCCTACGGTGTCCAACGGTGTCCCACGTTGTCCCACGTTGTCCCACGTTGTCCCACGTTGTCCCACGTTGTCCCATGTTGTCCAACGATGTCCAACGGTGTCCAACGGTGTCCCACGTTGTCCCACGTTGTCCCACGTTGTCCTACGTTGTCCCACGTTGTCCCACGGTGTCCAACGATGTCCAACGGTGTCCAGCGATGTCCAACGGTGTCCCACGATGTCCAACGATGTCCAACGATGTCCAACGGTGTCCAACGGTGTCCCACGTTGTCCCACGTTGTCCCACGTTGTCCCACGGTGTCCAACGATGTCCAACGGTGTCCCACGTTGTCCAACGGTGTCCCACGTTGTCCCACGTTGTCCCACGTTGTCCCACGTGGTCCCACGTTGTCCCACGATGTCCCACGTTGTCCCACGTTGTCCCACGTTGTCCCACGTTGTCCCACGTTGTCCCACGTTGTCCCACGTTGTCCCACGGTGTCCAACGATGTCCAACGGTCTCCAACGGTGTCCCACGGTGTCCAACGGTGTCCCACGTTGTCCCACGTTGTCCCAAGTTGTCCCACGTTGTCCCACGTTGTCCCACGTTGTCCCACGTTGTCCCACGTTGTCCCACGTTGTCCCACGTTGTCCCACGGTGTCCAACGATGTCCAACGGTGTCCAACGGTGTCCCACGGTGTCCAACGGTGTCCCACGTTGTCCCACGTTGTCCCACGTTGTCCCACGTTGTCCCACGTTGTCCCATGTTGTCCAACGATGTCCAACGGTGTCCAACGGTGTCCCACGTTGTCCCACGTTGTCCCACGTTGTCCTACGTTGTCCCACGTTGTCCCACGGTGTCCAACGATGTCCAACGGTGTCCAGCGATGTCCAACGGTGTCCCACGGTGTCCAACGGTGTCCCACGTTGTCCCACGTTGTCCCACGTTGTCCCACGTTGTCCCACGTTGTCCCACGTTGTCCAACGATGTCCAACGGTGTCCCACGTTGTCCCACGTTGTCCCACGTTGTCCCACGTTGTCCCACGTTGTCCCACGTTATCCCACGTTGTCCCACGTTGTCCCACGTTGTCCCACGTTGTCCCACGTTGTCCCACGTTGTCCCACGATGTCCAACGATGTCCAACGGTGTCCCACGATGTCCAACGATGTCCAACGATGTCCAACGGTGTCCAACGGTGTCCCACGTTGTCCCACGTTGTCCCGCGTTGTCCCACGGTGTCCAACGATGTCCAACGGTGTCCCACGTTGTCCAACGGTGTCCCACGTTGTCCAACGGTGTCCCACGTTGTCCCACGTTGTCCCACGTTGTCCCACGTTGTCCCACGATGTCCCACGTTGTCCCACGTTGTCCCACGTTGTCCCACGTTGTCCCACGTTGTCCCACGTTGTCCCACGTTGTCCCACGTTGTCCCACGTTGTCCCACGTTGTCCCACGGTGTCCAACGATGTCCAACGATGTCCAACGTTGTCCCACGTTGTCCCACGTTGTCCCACGTTGTCCCACGTTGTCCCACGTTGTCCCACGTGGTCCCACGTTGTCCCACGTTGTCCCACGGTGTCCAACGATGTCCCACGGTGTCCCACGTTGTCCAACGGTGTCCCACGTTGTCCCACGTTGTCCCACGTTGTCCCACGTTGTCGCACGATGTCCCACGTTGTCCCACGTTGTCCCACGTTGTCCCACGTTGTCCCACGTTGTCCCACGTTGTCCCTCGTTGTCCCACGTTGTCCCATGTTGTCCAACGATGTCCAACGGTGTCCCACGTTGTCCCACGTTGTCCCACGTTGTCCCACGTTGTCCCACGTTGTCCCACGTTGTCCCACGTTGTCCCACGTTGTCCCACGTTGTCCCACGTTGTCCCACGTTGTCCCACGTTGTCCCACGTTGTCCCACGTTGTCCCACGTTGTCCCACGTTGTCCCACGATGTCCCACGTTGTCCCACGTTGTCCCACGTTGTCCCACGTTGTCCCACGGTGTCCAGCGATGTCCAACGGTGTCCCACGATGTCCAACGATGTCCAACGATGTCCAACGGTGTCCAACGGTGTCCCACGTTGTCCCACGTTGTCCCACGTTGTCCCACGGTGTCCAACGATGTCCAACGGTGTCCCACGTTGTCCAACGGTGTCCCACGTTGTCCCACGTTGTCCCACGTTGTCCCACGTTGTCCCACGTTGTCCCACGTTGTCCCACGTTGTCCCACGTTGTCCCACGGTGTCCAACGATGTCCAACGGTGTCCAACGGTGTCCCACGGTGTCCAACGGTGTCCCACGTTGTCCCACGTTGTCCCACGTTGTCCCACGTTGTCCCACGTTGTCCCACGTTGTCCCACGTTGTCCAACGATGTCCAACGGTGTCCCACGTTGTCCCACGTTGTTCCATGGTTTCCCACGTTGTCCCACGTTGTCCCACGTTGTCCCACGGTGTCCAACGATGTCCAACGGTGTCCAACGGTGTCCAACGGTGTCCAACGGTGTCCCACGTTGTCCCACGTTGTCCCACGTTGTCCCACGGTGTCCAACGATGTCCAACGGTGTCCCACGTTGTCCCACGTTGTCCCACGTTGTCCCACGTTGTCCCACGTTGTCCCACGATGTCCCACGTTGTCCCACGTTGTCCCACGTTGTCCCACGTTGTCCCACGTTGTCCCACGTTGTCCCACGTTGTCCCACGTTGTCCCACGTTGTCCCACGTTGTCCCACGTTGTCCCACGTTGTCCCACGTTGTCCCACGTTGTCCCACGTTGTCCCACGTTGTCCCACGTTGTCCCACGGTGTCCAACGGTGTCCAACGATGTCCCACGTTGTCCCACGTTGTCCCACGTTGTCCCACGTTGTCCCACGATGTCCCACGTTGTCCCACGTTGTCCCACGTTGTCCCACGTTGTCCCACGTTGTCCCACGTTGTCCCACGTTGTCCCACGTTGTCCCACGTTGTCCCACGGTGTCCAACGATGTCCAACGGTGTCCAGCGATGTCCAACGGTGTCCCACGTTGTCCCACGTTTTCCCACGTTGTCCCACGTTGTCCCACGGTGTCCAACGATGTCCAACGATGTCCAACGGTGTCCCACGTTGTCCCACGTTGTTCCATGGTTTCCCACGTTGTCCCACGTTGTCCCACGTTGTCCCACGTTGTCCCACGTTGTCCAACGGTGTCCAACGGTGTCCCACGGTGTCCAACGTTGTCCCACGTGGTCCCACGTTGTCCCACGTTGTCCCACGTTGTCCCACGTTGTCCCACGTTGTCCCACGTTGTCCAACGGTGTCCCACGTTGTCCCACGTTGTCCCACGTTGTCCCACGTTGTCCCACGTTGTCCCACGTTGTTCGACGTTGTCCCACGTTGTCCCACGTTGTCCCACGTTGTCCCACGTTGTCCCACGTTGTCCCACGTTGTCCCACGTTGTCCCACGTTGTCCCACGTTGTCCCACGTTGTCCCACGTTGTCCCACGGTGTCCAACGATGTCCAACGGTGTCCAACGGTGTCCCACGGTGTCCAACGGTGTCCCACGTTGTCCCACGTTGTCCCACGTTGTCCCAAGTTGTCCCACGTTGTCCCACGTTGTCCCACGTTGTCCAACGATGTCCAACGGTGTCCCACGTTGTCCCACGTTGTTCCATGGTTTCCCACGTTGTCCCACGTTGTCCCACGTTGTCCCACGGTGTCCAACGATGTCCAACGGTGTCCAACGGTGTCCAACGGTGTCCAACGGTGTCCCACGTTGTCCCACGTTGTCCCACGTTGTCCCACGGTGTCCAACGATGTCCAACGATGTCCCACGTTGTCCCACGTTGTCCCACGTTGTCCCACGTTGTCCCACGATGTCCCACGTTGTCCCACGTTGTCCCACGTTGTCCCACGTTGTCCCACGTTGTCCCACGTTGTCCCACGTTGTCCCACGTTGTCCCACGTTGTCCCACGTTGTCCCACGTTGTCCCACGTTGTCCCACGGTGTCCAACGATGTCCAACGGTGTCCAGCGATGTCCAACGGTGTCCCACGTTGTCCCACGTTTTCCCACGTTGTCCCACGTTGTCCCACGGTGTCCAACGATGTCCAACGATGTCCAACGGTGTCCCACGTTGTCCCACGTTGTTCCATGGTTTCCCACGTTGTCCCACGTTGTCCCACGTTGTCCCACGTTGTCCCACGTTGTCCAACGGTGTCCAACGGTGTCCCACGGTGTCCAACGTTGTCCCACGTTGTCCCACGTTGTCCCACGTTGTCCCACGTTGTCCCACGTTGTCCCACGTTGTCCAACGATGTCCAACGGTGTCCCACGTTGTCCCACGTTGTCCCACGTTGTCCCACGTTGTCCCACGTTGTCCCACGTTGTCCGACGTTGTCCCACGTTGTCCCACGTTGTCCCACGTTGTCCCACGTTGTCCCACGGTGTCCAACGATGTCCAACGGTGTCCAACGGTGTCCAACGATGTCCCACGTTGTCCCACGTTGTCCCACGTTGTCCCACGGTGTCCAACGATGTCCAACGGTGTCCCACGTTGTCCCACGTTGTCCCACGTTGTCCCACGTTGTCCCACGTTGTCCCACGTTGTCCCACGTTGTCCCACGTTGTCCCACGTTGTCCCACGTTGTCCCACGGTGTCCAACGGTGTCCAACGATGTCCAACGGTGTCCAACGGTGTCCCACGTTGTCCCACGTTGTCCCACGTTGTCCCACGGTGTCCAACGATGTCCAACGGTGTCCCACGTTGTCCCACGTTGTCCCACGTTGTCCCTCGTTGTCCCACGTTGTCCCACGATGTCCCACGTTGTCCCACGTTGCCCCACGTTGTCCCACGTTGTCCCACGTTGTCCCACGTTGTCCCACGTTGTCCCACGTTGTCCCACGGTGTCCAACGATGTCCAACGGTGTCCAGCGATGTCCAACGGTGTCCCACGATGTCCAACGATGTCCAACGATGTCCAACGGTGTCCAACGGTGTCCCACGTTGTCCCACGTTGTCCCACGTTGTCCCACGGTGTCCAACGATGTCCAACGGTGTCCCACGTTGTCCAACGGTGTCCCACGTTGTCCCACGTTGTCCCACGTTGTCCCACGTTGTCCCACGTTGTCCCACGATGTCCCACGTTGTCCCACGTTGTCCCACGTTGTCCCACGTTGTCCCACGTTGTCCCACGTTGTCCCACGTTGTCCCACGTTGTCCCACGGTGTCCAACGATGTCCAACGGTGTCCAACGGTGTCCCACGGTGTCCAACGGTGTCCCACGTTGTCCCACGTTGTCCCACGTTGTCCCACGTTGTCCCACGTTGTCCCACGTTGTCCAACGATGTCCAACGGTGTCCCACGTTGTCCCACGTTGTCCCACGTTGTCCCACGTTGTCCCACGTTGTCCCACGGTGTCCAAAGATGTCCAACGATGTCCAACGGTGTCCCACGATGTCCAACGATGTCCAACGATGTCCAACGGTGTCCAACGGTGTCCCACGTTGTCCCACGTTGTCCCGCGTTGTCCCACGGTGTCCAACGATGTCCAACGGTGTCCCACGTTGTCCAACGGTGTCCCACGTTGTCCAACGGTGTCCCACGTTGTCCAACGGTGTCCCACGTTGTCCCACGTTGTCCCACGTTGTCCCACGTTGTCCCACTATGTCCCACGTTGTCCCACGTTGTCCCACGTTGTCCCAAGTTGTCCCACGTTGTCCCACGTTGTCCCACGTTGTCCCACGTTGTCCCACGTTGTCCCACGTTGTCCCACGGTGTCCAACGATGTCCAACGGTGTCCCACGTTGTCCCACGTTGTCCCACGTTGTCCCACGTTGTCCCACGTTGTCCCACGTTGTCCCACGTTGTCCCACGTTGTCCCACGATATCCCACGTTGTCCCACGTTGCCCCACGTTGTCCCACGGTGTCCAACGATGTCCAACGGTGTCCCACGTTGTCCCACGTTGTCCCACGTTGTCCCACGTTGTCCCACGTTGTCCCACGTTGTCCCACGTTGTCCCACGTTGTCCCACGGTGTCCAACGATGTCCAACGGTGTCCAACGGTGTCCAACGATGTCCCACGTTGTCCCACGTTGTCCCACGTTGTCCCACGGTGTCCAACGATGTCCAACGGTGTCCCACGTTGTCCCACGTTGTCCCACGTTGTCCCACGTTGTCCCACGTTGTCCCACGTTGTCCCACGTTGTCCCACGTTGTCCCACGTTGTCCCACGTTGTCCCACGGTGTCCAACGGTGTCCAACGATGTCCAACGGTGTCCAACGGTGTCCCACGTTGTCCCACGTTGTCCCACGTTGTCCCACGGTGTCCAACGATGTCCAACGGTGTCCCACGTTGTCCCACGTTGTCCCACGTTGTCCCTCGTTGTCCCACGTTGTCCCACGATGTCCCACGTTGTCCCACGTTGCCCCACGTTGTCCCACGTTGTCCCACGTTGTCCCACGTTGTCCCACGTTGTCCCACGTTGTCCCACGGTGTCCAACGATGTCCAACGGTGTCCAGCGATGTCCAACGGTGTCCCACGATGTCCAACGATGTCCAACGATGTCCAACGGTGTCCAACGGTGTCCCACGTTGTCCCACGTTGTCCCACGTTGTCCCACGGTGTCCAACGATGTCCAACGGTGTCCCACGTTGTCCAACGGTGTCCCACGTTGTCCCACGTTGTCCCACGTTGTCCCACGTTGTCCCACGTTGTCCCACGATGTCCCACGTTGTCCCACGTTGTCCCACGTTGTCCCACGTTGTCCCACGTTGTCCCACGTTGTCCCACGTTGTCCCACGTTGTCCCACGGTGTCCAACGATGTCCAACGGTGTCCAACGGTGTCCCACGGTGT
Organism: Bombus terrestris; assembly: GCF_910591885.1. NCBI lineage: Eukaryota > Metazoa > Arthropoda > Insecta > Hymenoptera > Apidae > Bombus > Bombus terrestris. The sequence continues at coordinate 49,732 of NW_025963671.1, forward strand.
CCAACGGTGTCCCACGTTGTCCCACGTTGTCCCACGTTGTCCCACGTTGTCCCACGTTGTCCCACGTTGTCCCACGTTGTCCAACGATGTCCAACGGTGTCCCACGTTGTCCCACGTTGTCCCACGTTGTCCCACGTTGTCCCACGTTGTCCCACGTTGTCCCACGTTGTCCCACGTTGTCCCACGTTGTCCCACGTTGTCCCACGGTGTCCAAAGATGTCCAACGATGTCCAACGGTGTCCCACGATGTCCAACGATGTCCAACGATGTCCAACGGTGTCCAACGGTGTCCCACGTTGTCCCACGTTGTCCCGCGTTGTCCCACGGTGTCCAACGATGTCCAACGGTGTCCCACGTTGTCCAACGGTGTCCCACGTTGTCCAACGGTGTCCCACGTTGTCCAACGGTGTCCCACGTTGTCCCACGTTGTCCCACGTTGTCCCACGTTGTCCCACTATGTCCCACGTTGTCCCACGTTGTCCCACGTTGTCCCAAGTTGTCCCACGTTGTCCCACGTTGTCCCACGTTGTCCCACGTTGTCCCACGTTGTCCCACGTTGTCCCACGGTGTCCAACGATGTCCAACGGTGTCCCACGTTGTCCCACGTTGTCCCACGTTGTCCCACGTTGTCCCACGTTGTCCCACGTTGTCCCACGTTGTCCCACGTTGTCCCACGATATCCCACGTTGTCCCACGTTGCCCCACGTTGTCCCACGGTGTCCAACGATGTCCAACGGTGTCCCACGTTGTCCCACGTTGTCCCACGTTGTCCCACGTTGTCCCGCGTTGTCCCACGATGTCCCACGTTGTCCCACGTTGCCCCACGTTGTCCCACGTTGTCCCACGTTGTCCCACGTTGTCCCACGTTGTCCCACGTTGTCCCACGGTGTCCAACGATGTCCAACGGTGTCCAGCGATGTCCAACGGTGTCCCACGATGTCCAACGATGTCCAACGATGTCCAACGTTGTCCAACGGTGTCCCACGTTGTCCCACGTTGTCCCACGTTGTCCCACGGTGTCCAACGATGTCCAACGGTGTCCCACGTTGTCCAACGGTGTCCCACGTTGTCCCACGTTGTCCCACGTTGTCCCACGTTGTCCCACGTTGTCCCACGATGTCCCACGTTGTCCCACGTTGTCCCACGTTGTCCCACGTTGTCCCACGTTGTCCCACGTTGTCCCACGTTGTCCCACGTTGTCCCACGGTGTCCAACGATGTCCAACGGTGTCCAACGGTGTCCCACGGTGTCCAACGGTGCCCCACGTTGTCCCACGTTGTCCCACGTTGTCCCACGTTGTCCCACGTTGTCCCACGTTGTCCCACGTTGTCCAACGATGTCCAACGGTGTCCCACGTTGTCCCACGTTGTCCCACGTTGTCCCACGTTGTCCCACGTTGTCCCACGTTGTCCCACGTTGTCCCACGTTGTCCCACGTTGTCCCACGTTGTCCCACGTTGTCCCACGGTGTCCAACGATGTCCAACGATGTCCAACGGTGTCCCACGATGTCCAACGATGTCCAACGATGTCCAACGGTGTCCAACGGTTTCCCACGTTGTCCCACGTTGTCCCACGTTGTCCCACGGTGTCCAACGATGTCCAACGGTGTCCCACGTTGTCCAACGGTGTCCCACGTTGTCCCACGTTGTCCCACGTTGTCCCACGTTGTCCCACGATGTCCCACGTTGTCCCACGTTGTCCCACGTTGTCCCAAGTTGTCCCGCGTTGTCCCACGTTGTCCCACGTTGTCCCACGTTGTCCCACGTTGTCCCACGTTGTCCCACGTTGTCCCACGGTGTCCAACGATGTCCAACGGTGTCCAACGGTGTCCCACGGTGTCCAACGGTGTCCCACGTTGTACCACGTTGTCCCGCGTTGTCCCACGTTGTCCCACGTTGTCCCACGTTGTCCCACGTTGTCCCACGTTGTCCCACGTTGTCCCACGGTGTCCAACGGTGTCCAACGATGTCCCACGTTGTCCAACGGTGTCCCACGTTGTCCCACGTTGTCCCACGTTGTCCCACGTTGTCCCACGATGTCCCACGTTGTCCCACGTTGTCCCACGTTGTCCCAAGTTGTCCCACGTTGTCCCACGTTGTCCCACGTTGTCCCACGTTGTCCCACGTTGTCCCACGTTGTCCCACGTTGTCCCACGGTGTCCAACGATGTCCAACGGTGTCCAACGGTGTCCCACGGTGTCCAACGGTGTCCCACGTTGTCCCACGTTGTCCCGCGTTGTCCCACGTTGTCCCACGTTGTCCCACGTTGTCCCACGGTGTCCAACGATGTCCCACGTTGTCCCACGTTGTCCAACGGTGTCCCACGTTGTCCCACGTTGTCCCACGTTGTCCCACGTTGTCCCACGTTGTCCCACGGTGTCCAACGATGTCCAACGGTGTCCAACGGTGTCCCACGGTGTCCAACGGTGTCCCACGTTGTCCCACGTTGTCCCGCGTTGTCCCACGTTGTCCCACGGTGTCCAACGATGTCCAACGGTGTCCAACGGTGTCCCACGGTGTCCAACGGTGTCCCACGTTGTCCCACGTTGTCCCACGTTGTCCCACGTTGTCCCACGTTGTCCCACGTTGTCCAACGATGTCCAACGGTGTCCCACGTTGTCCCACGTTGTCCCACGTTGTCCCACGTTGTCCCACGTTGTCCCACGTTGTCCCACGTTGTCCCACGTTGTCCCACGTTGTCCCACGTTGTCCCACGTTGTCCCACGGTGTCCAACGATGTCCAACGATGTCCAACGGTGTCCCACGATGTCCAACGATGTCCAACGATGTCCAACGGTGTCCAACGGTGTCCCACGTTGTCCCACGTTGTCCCACGTTGTCCCACGGTGTCCAACGATGTCCAACGGTGTCCCACGTTGTCCAACGGTGTCCCACGTTGTCCCAAGTTGTCCCACGTTGTCCCACGTTGTCCCACGATGTCCCACGTTGTCCCACGTTGTCCCACGTTGTCCCAAGTTGTCCCACGTTGTCCCACGTTGTCCCACGTTGTCCCACGTTGTCCCACGGTGTCCAACGATGTCCAACGGTGTCCAACGGTGTCCCACGGTGTCCAACGGTGTCCCACGTTGTCCCACGTTGTCCCGCGTTGTCCCAAGTTGTCCCACGTTGTCCCACGTTGTCCCACGTTGTCCCACGATGTCCCACGTTGTCCCACGTTGTCCCACGTTGTCCCACGTTGTCCCACGTTGTCCCACGTTGTCCCACGTTGTCCCACGTTGTCCCACGTTGTCCCACGTTGTCCCACGTTGTCCCACGTTGTCCCACGTTGTCCCACGTTGTCCCACGTTGTCCCACGTTGTCCCACGTTGTCCCACGGTGTCCAACGATGTCCAACGATGTCCAACGGTGTCCCACGATGTCCAACGATGTCCATCGATGTCCAACGGTGTCCAACGGTTTCCCACGTTGTCCCACGTTGTCCCACGTTGTCCCACGGTGTCCAACGATGTCCAACGGTGTCCCACGTTGTCCAACGGTGTCCCACGTTGTCCCAGGTTGTCCCACGTTGTCCCACGTTGTCCCACGATGTCCCACGTTGTCCCACGTTGTCCCACGTTGTCCCAAGTTGTCCCACGTTGTCCCACGTTGTCCCACGGTGTCCAACGGTGTCCAACGATGTCCCACGTTGTCCCACGTTGTCCCACGGTGTCCAACGATGTCCAACGGTGTCCAACGGTGTCCCACGGTGTCCAACGGTGTCCCACGTTGTACCACGTTGTCCCGCGTTGTCCCACGTTGTCCCACGTTGTCCCACGTTGTCCCACGTTGTCCCACGTTGTCCCACGTTGTCCCACGTTGTCCCACGTTGTCCCACGTTGTCCCACGTTGTCCCACGTTGTCCCACGTTGTCCCACGGTGTCCAACGGTGTCCAACGATGTCCCACGTTGTCCCACGTTGTCCCACGTTGTCCCACGTTGTCCCACGATGTCCCACGTTGTCCCACGTTGTCCCACGTTGTCCCACGGTGTCCAACGATGTCCAACGGTGTCCAGCGATGTCCAACGGTGTCCCACGTTGTCCAACGGTGTCCCACGTTGTCCAACGGTGTCCCACGTTGTCCCACGTTGTCCCACGTTGTCCCACGTTGTCCCACGATGTCCCACGTTGTCCCACGTTGTCCCACGTTGTCCCACGTTGTCCCACGTTGTCCCACGTTGTCCCACGTTGTCCCACGTTGTCCCACGGTGTCCAACGATGTCCAACGGTGTCCAACGGTGTCCCACGGTGTCCAACGGTGTCCCACGTTGTCCCACGTTGTCCCACGTTGTCCCACGTTGTCCCACGTTGTCCCACGTTGTCCAACGATGTCCAACGGTGTCCCACGTTTTCCCACGTTGTTCCATGGTTTCCCACGTTGTCCCACGTTGTCCCACGTTGTCCCACGGTGTCCAACGATGTCCAACGGTGTCCAACGGTGTCCAACGGTGTCCCACGTTGTCCCACGTTGTCCCACGTTGTCCCACGTTGTCCCACGTTTTCCCACGTTGTCCCACGTTGTCCCACGATGTCCCACGTTGTCCCACGGTGTCCAACGATGTCCAACGGTGTCCAACGGTGTCCAACGGTGTCCAACGGTGTCCCACGTTGTCCCACGTTGTCCCACGTTGTCCCACGGTGTCCAACGATGTCCAACGGTGTCCCACGTTTTCCCACGTTGTTCCATGGTTTCCCACGTTGTCCCACGTTGTCCCACGGTGTCCAACGATGTCCAACGGTGTCCAACGGTGTCCAACGGTGTCCAACGGTGTCCCACGTTGTCCCACGTTGTCCCGCGTTGTCCCACGTTGTCCCACGTTGTCCCACGATGTCCCACGTTGTCCCACGTTGTCCCACGTTGTCCCACGGTGTCCAACGATGTCCAACGGTGTCCCACGTTGTCCAACGGTGTCCCACGTTGTCCCACGTTGTCCCACGTTGTCCCACGTTGTCCCACGATGTCCCACGTTGTCCCACGTTGTCCCACGTTGTCCCACGTTGTCCCACGTTGTCCCACGTTGTCCCACGTTGTCCCACGTTGTCCCACGTTGTCCAACGATGTCCAACGGTGTCCAACGGTGTCCCACGGTGTCCAACGATGTCCCACGTTGTCCCACGTTGTCCCACGTTGTCCCACGTTGTCCCACGTTGTCCCACGTTGTCCCACGTTGTCCAACGATGTCCAACGGTGTCCCACGTTGTCCCACGTTGTTCCATGGTTTCCCACGTTGTCCCACGTTGTCCCACGTTGTCCCACGGTGTCCAACGATGTCCAACGGTGTCCAACGGTGTCCAACGGTGTCCAACGGTGTCCAACGGTGTCCCACGTTGTCCCACGTTGTCCCACGTTGTCCCACGGTGTCCAACGATGTCCAACGGTGTCCCACGTTGTCCCACGTTGTCCCACGTTGTCCCACGTTGTCCCACGTTGTCCCACGTTGTCCCACGTTGTCCCACGTTGTCCCACGTTGTCCCACGTTGTCCCACGGTGTCCAACGATGTCCAACGGTGTCCAGCGATGTCCAACGGTGTCCCACGTTGTCCCACGTTTTCCCACGTTGTCCCACGTTGTCCCACGGTGTCCAACGATGTCCAACGATGTCCAAAGGTGTCCCACGTTGTCCCACGTTGTTCCATGGTTTCCCACGTTGTCCCACGTTGTCCCACGTTGTCCCACGGTGTCCAACGATGTCCAACGGTGTCCAACGGTGTCCAACGGTGTCCAACGGTGTCCCACGTTGTCCCACGTTGTCCCACGTTGTCCCACGATGTCCCACGTTGTCCCACGTTGTCCCACGTTGTCCCACGTTGTCCCACGATGTCCCACGTTGTCCCACGTTGTCCCACGTTGTCCCACGTTGTCCGACGTTGTCCCACGTTGTCCCACGTTGTCCCACGTTGTCCCACGTTGTCCCACGTTGTCCCACGTTGTCCCACGGTGTCCAACGATGTCCAACGTTGTCCAACGGTGTCCCACGTTGTCCCACGTTGTCCCACGTTGTCCCACGTTGTCCCACGATGTCCCACGTTGTCCCACGTTGTCCCACGTTGTCCCACGTTGTCCCACGTTGTCCCACGTTGTCCCACGTTGTCCCACGTTGTCCCACGGTGTCCAACGATGTCCCACGTTGTCCCACGTTGTCCCACGTTGTCCCACGTTGTCCCACGATGTCCCACGTTGTCCCACGTTGTCCCACGTTGTCCCACGTTGTCCGACGTTGTCCCACGTTGTCCCACGTTGTCCCACGTTGTCCCACGATGTCCCACGTTGTCCCACGTTGTCCCACGTTGTCCCACGTTGTCCCACGATGTCCCACGTTGTCCCACGTTGTCCCACGTTGTCCCACGTTGTCCCACGGTGTCCAACGATGTCCAACGGTGTCCAACGGTGTCCCACGGTGTCCAACGGTGTCCCACGTTGTCCCACGTTGTCCCACGTTGTCCCACGTTGTCCCACGTTGTCCCACGATGTCCCACGTTGTCCCACGTTGTCCGACGTTGTCCCACGTTGTCCCACGTTGTCCCACGTTGTCCCACGGTGTCCAACGATGTCCAACGATGTCCAACGGTGTCCCACGTTGTCCAACGTTGTTCCATGGTTTCCCACGTTGTCCCACGTTGTCCCACGTTGTCCCACGGTGTCCAACGATGTCCAACGGTGTCCAACGGTGTCCAACGGTGTCCAACGGTGTCCCACGTTGTCCCACGTTGTCCCACGTTGTCCCACGTTGTCCCACGTTGTCCCACGTTGTCCCACGATGTCCCACGTTGTCCCACGTTGTCCCACGTTGTCCCACGTTGTCCCACGTTGTCCCACGGTGTCCAACGATGTCCAACTGTGTCCAACGGTGTCCCACGGTGTCCAACGGTGTCCCACGTTGTCCCACGTTGTCCCACGTTGTCCCACGTTGTCCCACGTTGTCCCACGTTGTCCCACGTTGTCCAACGATGTCCAACGGTGTCCCACGTTTTCCCACGTTGTTCCATGGTTTCCCACGTTGTCCCACGTTGTCCCACGTTGTCCCACGGTGTCCAACGATGTCCAACGGTGTCCAACGGTGTCCAACGGTGTCCAACGGTGTCCCACGTTGTCCCACGTTGTCCCACGTTGTCCCACGGTGTCCAACGATGTCCAACGGAGTCCCACGTTGTCCCACGTTGTCCCACGTTGTCCCACGTTGTCCCACGTTGTCCCACGATGTCCCACGTTCTCCCACGTTGTCCCACGTTGTCCCACGTTGTCCCACGTTGTCCCACGTTGTCCCACGTTGTCCCACGTTGTCCCACGGTGTCCAACGATGTCCAACGATGTCCAACGGTGTCCCACGTTGTCCCACGTTGTTCCATGGTTTCCCACGTTGTCCCACGTTGTCCCACGTTGTCCCACGGTGTCCAACGATGTCCAACGGTGTCCAACGGTGTCCAACGGTGTCCAACGGTGTCCCACGTTGTCCCACGTTGTCCCACGTTGTCCCACGTTGTCCCACGATGTCCCACGTTGTCCCACGTTGTCCCACGTTGTCCCACGATGTCCCACGTTGTCCCACGTTGTCCCACGTTGTCCCACGTTGTCCCACGATGTCCCACGTTGTCCCACGTTGTCCCACGTTGTCCCACGTTGTCCCACGGTGTCCAACGATGTCCAACGGTGTCCAACGGTGTCCCACGGTGTCCAACGGTGTCCCACGTTGTCCCACGTTGTCCCACGTTGTCCCACGTTGTCCCACGTTGTCCCACGATGTCCCACGTTGTCCCACGTTGTCCGACGTTGTCCCACGTTGTCCCACGTTGTCCCACGTTGTCCCACGGTGTCCAACGATGTCCAACGATGTCCAACGGTGTCCCACGTTGTCCAACGTTGTTCCATGGTTTCCCACGTTGTCCCACGTTGTCCCACGTTGTCCCACGGTGTCCAACGATGTCCAACGGTGTCCAACGGTGTCCAACGGTGTCCAACGGTGTCCCACGTTGTCCCACGTTGTCCCACGTTGTCCCACGTTGTCCCACGTTGTCCCACGATGTCCCACGTTGTCCCACGTTGTCCCACGTTGTCCCACGATGTCCCACGTTGTCCCACGTTGTCCCACGTTGTCCCACGTTGTCCCACGATGTCCCACGTTGTCCCACGTTGTCCCACGTTGTCCCACGTTGTCCGACGTTGTCCCACGTTGTCCCACGTTGTCCCACGTTGTCCCACGGTGTCCAACGATGTCCAACGATGTCCAACGGTGTCCCACGTTGTCCCACGTTGTTCCATGGTTTCCCACGTTGTCCCACGTTGTCCCACGTTGTCCCACGGTGTCCAACGATGTCCAACGGTGTCCAACGGTGTCCAACGGTGTCCAACGGTGTCCCACGTTGTCCCACGTTGTCCCACGTTGTCCCACGTTGTCCCACGTTGTCCCACGATGTCCCACGTTGTCCCACGTTGTCCCACGTTGTCCCACGATGTCCCACGTTGTCCCACGTTGTCCCACGTTGTCCCACGTTGTCCCACGATGTCCCACGTTGTCCCACGTTGTCCCACGTTGTCCCACGTTGTCCCACGGTGTCCAACGATGTCCAACGGTGTCCAACGGTGTCCCACGGTGTCCAACGGTGTCCCACGTTGTCCCACGTTGTCCCACGTTGTCCCACGTTGTCCCACGTTGTCCCACGATGTCCCACGTTGTCCCACGTTGTCCCACGTTGTCCCACGTTGTCCCACGGAGTCCAACGATGTCCAACGGTGTCCAACGGTGTCCAACGGTGTCCAACGATGTTCAACGATGTCCAACGATGTCCAACGGTGTCCAACGATGTCCAACGATGTCCAACGGTGTCCCACGATGTCCAACGATGTCCAACGATGTCCAACGGTGTCCAACGATGTCCAACGGTGTCCAACGATGTCCAACGATGTCCAACGGTGTCCCACGATGTCCAACGATGTCCAACGATGTCCAACGGTGTCCAACGGTGTCCAACGGTGTCCCACGGTGTCCAACGGTGTCCCACGTTGTCCCACGTTGTCCCACGTTGTCCCACGTTGTCCCACGATGTCCCACGTTGTCCAACGGTGTCCAACGGTGTCCAACGATGTCCAACGATGTCCAACGGTGTCCCACGATGTCCAACGATGTCCAACGATGTCCAACGGTGTCCCACGTTGTCCCACGTTGTCCCACGTTGTCCCACGTTGTCCCACGTTGTCCCACGGTGTCCAACGATGTCCAACGGTGTCCCACGTTGTCCAACGGTGTCCCACGTTGTCCCACGTTGTCCCACGTTGTCCCACGTTGTCCCACGTTGTCCCACGTTGTCCCACGTTGTCCCACGTTGTCCCACGTTGTCCCACGTTGTCCCACGTTGTCCCACGTTGTCCCACGTTGTCCCACGTTGTCCCACGTTGTCCCACGGTGTCCAACGATGTCCAACTGTGTCCAACGGTGTCCCACGGTGTCCAACGGTGTCCCACGTTGTCCCACGTTGTCCCACGTTGTCCCACGTTGTCCCACGTTGTCCCACGTTGTCCCACGTTGTCCCACGTTGTCCAACGATGTCCAACGGTGTCCCACGTTTTCCCACGTTGTTCCATGGTTTCCCACGTTTTCCCACGTTGTCCCACGTTGTCCCACGGTGTCCAACGATGTCCAACGGTGTCCAACGGTGTCCAACGGTGTCCAACGGTGTCCCACGTTGTCCCACGTTGTCCCACGTTGTCCCACGGTGTCCAACGATGTCCAACGGAGTCCCACGTTGTCCCACGTTGTCCCACGTTGTCCCACGTTGTCCCACGTTGTCCCACGCTGTCCCACGTTCTCCCACGTTGTCCCACGTTGTCCCACGTTGTCCCACGTTGTCCCACGTTGTCCCACGTTGTCCCACGTTGTCCCACGTTGTCCCACGTTGTCCCACGTTGTCCCACGTTGTCCCACGTTGTCCCACGTTGTCCCACGTTGTCCCACGGTGTCCAACGGTGTCCTACGATGTCCCACGTTGTCCCACGTTGTCCCACGTTGTCCCACGTTGTCCCACGATGTCCCACGTTGTCCCACGTTGTCCCACGTTGTCCCACGTTGTCCCACGTTGTCCCACGTTGTCCAACGATGTCCAACGGTGTCCCACGTTTTCCCACGTTGTTCCATGGTTTCCCACGTTGTCCCACGTTGTCCCACGTTGTCCCACGGTGTCCAACGATGTCCAACGGTGTCCAACGGTGTCCAACGGTGTCCAACGGTGTCCCACGTTGTCCCACGTTGTCCCACGTTGTCCCACGGTGTCCAACGATGTCCAACGGTGTCCCACGTTGTCCCACGTTGTCCCACGTTGTCCCACGTTGTCCCACGTTGTCCCACGATGTCCCACGTTCTCCCACGTTGTCCCACGTTGTCCCACGTTGTCCCACGTTGTCCCACGTTGTCCCACGTTGTCCCACGTTGTCCCACGTTGTCCCACGTTGTTCCATGGTTTCCCACGTTGTCCCACGTTGTCCCACGTTGTCCCACGGTGTCCAACGATGTCCAACGGTGTCCAACGGTGTCCAACGGTGTCCAACGGTGTCCAACGGTGTCCCACGTTGTCCCACGTTGTCCCACGTTGTCCCACGGTGTCCAACGATGTCCAACGGTGTCCCACGTTGTCCCACGTTGTCCCACGTTGTCCCACGTTGTCCCACGTTGTCCCACGTTGTCCCACGTTGTCCCACGTTGTCCCACGTTGTCCCACGTTGTCCCACGGTGTCCAACGATGTCCAACGGTGTCCAGCGATGTCCAACGGTGTCCCACGTTGTCCCACGTTTTCCCACGTTGTCCCACGTTGTCCCACGGTGTCCAACGATGTCCAACGATGTCCAAAGGTGTCCCACGTTGTCCCACGTTGTTCCATGGTTTCCCACGTTGTCCCACGTTGTCCCACGTTGTCCCACGGTGTCCAACGATGTCCAACGGTGTCCAACGGTGTCCAACGGTGTCCAACGGTGTCCCACGTTGTCCCACGTTGTCCCACGTTGTCCCACGATGTCCCACGTTGTCCCACGTTGTCCCACGTTGTCCCACGTTGTCCCACGATGTCCCACGTTGTCCCACGTTGTCCCACGTTGTCCCACGTTGTCCGACGTTGTCCCACGTTGTCCCACGTTGTCCCACGTTGTCCCACGTTGTCCCACGTTGTCCCACGTTGTCCCACGGTGTCCAACGATGTCCAACGTTGTCCAACGGTGTCCCACGTTGTCCCACGTTGTCCCACGTTGTCCCACGTTGTCCCACGATGTCCCACGTTGTCCCACGTTGTCCCACGTTGTCCCACGTTGTCCCACGTTGTCCCACGTTGTCCCACGTTGTCCCACGTTGTCCCACGGTGTCCAACGATGTCCCACGTTGTCCCACGTTGTCCCACGTTGTCCCACGTTGTCCCACGATGTCCCACGTTGTCCCACGTTGTCCCACGTTGTCCCACGTTGTCCGACGTTGTCCCACGTTGTCCCACGTTGTCCCACGTTGTCCCACGATGTCCCACGTTGTCCCACGTTGTCCCACGTTGTCCCACGTTGTCCCACGATGTCCCACGTTGTCCCACGTTGTCCCACGTTGTCCCACGTTGTCCCACGGTGTCCAACGATGTCCAACGGTGTCCAACGGTGTCCCACGGTGTCCAACGGTGTCCCACGTTGTCCCACGTTGTCCCACGTTGTCCCACGTTGTCCCACGTTGTCCCACGATGTCCCACGTTGTCCCACGTTGTCCGACGTTGTCCCACGTTGTCCCACGTTGTCCCACGTTGTCCCACGGTGTCCAACGATGTCCAACGATGTCCAACGGTGTCCCACGTTGTTCCATGGTTTCCCACGTTGTCCCACGTTGTCCCACGTTGTCCCACGGTGTCCAACGATGTCCAACGGTGTCCAACGGTGTCCAACGGTGTCCAACGGTGTCCCACGTTGTCCCACGTTGTCCCACGTTGTCCCACGTTGTCCCACGTTGTCCCACGTTGTCCCACGATGTCCCACGTTGTCCCACGTTGTCCCACGTTGTCCCACGTTGTCCCACGTTGTCCCACGGTGTCCAACGATGTCCAACTGTGTCCAACGGTGTCCCACGGTGTCCAACGGTGTCCCACGTTGTCCCACGTTGTCCCACGTTGTCCCACGTTGTCCCACGTTGTCCCACGTTGTCCCACGTTGTCCAACGATGTCCAACGGTGTCCCACGTTTTCCCACGTTGTTCCATGGTTTCCCACGTTGTCCCACGTTGTCCCACGTTGTCCCACGGTGTCCAACGATGTCCAACGGTGTCCAACGGTGTCCAACGGTGTCCAACGGTGTCCCACGTTGTCCCACGTTGTCCCACGTTGTCCCACGGTGTCCAACGATGTCCAACGGAGTCCCACGTTGTCCCACGTTGTCCCACGTTGTCCCACGTTGTCCCACGTTGTCCCACGATGTCCCACGTTCTCCCACGTTGTCCCACGTTGTCCCACGTTGTCCCACGTTGTCCCACGTTGTCCCACGTTGTCCCACGTTGTCCCACGGTGTCCAACGATGTCCAACGATGTCCAACGGTGTCCCACGTTGTCCCACGTTGTTCCATGGTTTCCCACGTTGTCCCACGTTGTCCCACGTTGTCCCACGGTGTCCAACGATGTCCAACGGTGTCCAACGGTGTCCAACGGTGTCCAACGGTGTCCCACGGTGTCCAACGGTGTCCCACGTTGTCCCACGTTGTCCCACGTTGTCCCACGTTGTCCCACGTTGTCCCACGTTGTCCCACGTTGTCCCACGTTGTCCCACGATGTCCCACGTTGTCCCACGTTGTCCCACGTTGTCCCACGATGTCCCACGTTGTCCCACGTTGTCCCACGTTGTCCCACGTTGTCCCACGATGTCCCACGTTGTCCCACGTTGTCCCACGTTGTCCCACGTTGTCCCACGGTGTCCAACGATGTCCAACGGTGTCCAACGGTGTCCCACGGTGTCCAACGGTGTCCCACGTTGTCCCACGTTGTCCCACGTTGTCCCACGTTGTCCCACGTTGTCCCACGATGTCCCACGTTGTCCCACGTTGTCCGACGTTGTCCCACGTTGTCCCACGTTGTCCCACGTTGTCCCACGGTGTCCAACGATGTCCAACGATGTCCAACGGTGTCCCACGTTGTCCAACGTTGTTCCATGGTTTCCCACGTTGTCCCACGTTGTCCCACGTTGTCCCACGGTGTCCAACGATGTCCAACGGTGTCCAACGGTGTCCAACGGTGTCCAACGGTGTCCCACGTTGTCCCACGTTGTCCCACGTTGTCCCACGTTGTCCCACGTTGTCCCACGATGTCCCACGTTGTCCCACGTTGTCCCACGTTGTCCCACGATGTCCCACGTTGTCCCACGTTGTCCCACGTTGTCCCACGTTGTCCCACGATGTCCCACGTTGTCCCACGTTGTCCCACGTTGTCCCACGTTGTCCGACGTTGTCCCACGTTGTCCCACGTTGTCCCACGTTGTCCCACGGTGTCCAACGATGTCCAACGATGTCCAACGGTGTCCCACGTTGTCCCACGTTGTTCCATGGTTTCCCACGTTGTCCCACGTTGTCCCACGTTGTCCCACGGTGTCCAACGATGTCCAACGGTGTCCAACGGTGTCCAACGGTGTCCAACGGTGTCCCACGTTGTCCCACGTTGTCCCACGTTGTCCCACGTTGTCCCACGTTGTCCCACGATGTCCCACGTTGTCCCACGTTGTCCCACGTTGTCCCACGATGTCCCACGTTGTCCCACGTTGTCCCACGTTGTCCCACGTTGTCCCACGATGTCCCACGTTGTCCCACGTTGTCCCACGTTGTCCCACGTTGTCCCACGGTGTCCAACGATGTCCAACGGTGTCCAACGGTGTCCCACGGTGTCCAACGGTGTCCCACGTTGTCCCACGTTGTCCCACGTTGTCCCACGTTGTCCCACGTTGTCCCACGATGTCCCACGTTGTCCCACGTTGTCCCACGTTGTCCCACGTTGTCCCACGGAGTCCAACGATGTCCAACGGTGTCCAACGGTGTCCAACGGTGTCCAACGATGTTCAACGATGTCCAACGATGTCCAACGGTGTCCAACGATGTCCAACGATGTCCAACGGTGTCCCACGATGTCCAACGATGTCCAACGATGTCCAACGGTGTCCAACGATGTCCAACGGTGTCCAACGATGTCCAACGATGTCCAACGGTGTCCCACGATGTCCAACGATGTCCAACGATGTCCAACGGTGTCCAACGGTGTCCAACGGTGTCCCACGGTGTCCAACGGTGTCCCACGTTGTCCCACGTTGTCCCACGTTGTCCCACGTTGTCCCACGATGTCCCACGTTGTCCAACGGTGTCCAACGGTGTCCAACGATGTCCAACGATGTCCAACGGTGTCCCACGATGTCCAACGATGTCCAACGATGTCCAACGGTGTCCCACGTTGTCCCACGTTGTCCCACGTTGTCCCACGTTGTCCCACGTTGTCCCACGGTGTCCAACGATGTCCAACGGTGTCCCACGTTGTCCAACGGTGTCCCACGTTGTCCCACGTTGTCCCACGTTGTCCCACGTTGTCCCACGTTGTCCCACGTTGTCCCACGTTGTCCCACGTTGTCCCACGTTGTCCCACGTTGTCCCACGTTGTCCCACGTTGTCCCACGTTGTCCCACGTTGTCCCACGTTGTCCCACGGTGTCCAACGATGTCCAACTGTGTCCAACGGTGTCCCACGGTGTCCAACGGTGTCCCACGTTGTCCCACGTTGTCCCACGTTGTCCCACGTTGTCCCACGTTGTCCCACGTTGTCCCACGTTGTCCCACGTTGTCCAACGATGTCCAACGGTGTCCCACGTTTTCCCACGTTGTTCCATGGTTTCCCACGTTTTCCCACGTTGTCCCACGTTGTCCCACGGTGTCCAACGATGTCCAACGGTGTCCAACGGTGTCCAACGGTGTCCAACGGTGTCCCACGTTGTCCCACGTTGTCCCACGTTGTCCCACGGTGTCCAACGATGTCCAACGGAGTCCCACGTTGTCCCACGTTGTCCCACGTTGTCCCACGTTGTCCCACGTTGTCCCACGATGTCCCACGTTCTCCCACGTTGTCCCACGTTGTCCCACGTTGTCCCACGTTGTCCCACGTTGTCCCACGTTGTCCCACGTTGTCCCACGTTGTCCCACGTTGTCCCACGTTGTCCCACGTTGTCCCACGTTGTCCCACGTTGTCCCACGTTGTCCCACGGTGTCCAACGGTGTCCTACGATGTCCCACGTTGTCCCACGTTGTCCCACGTTGTCCCACGTTGTCCCACGATGTCCCACGTTGACCCACGTTGTCCCACGTTGTCCCACGTTGTCCCACGTTGTCCCACGTTGTCCAACGATGTCCAACGGTGTCCCACGTTTTCCCACGTTGTTCCATGGTTTCCCACGTTGTCCCACGTTGTCCCACGTTGTCCCACGGTGTCCAACGATGTCCAACGGTGTCCAACGGTGTCCAACGGTGTCCAACGGTGTCCCACGTTGTCCCACGTTGTCCCACGTTGTCCCACGGTGTCCAACGATGTCCAACGGTGTCCCACGTTGTCCCACGTTGTCCCACGTTGTCCCACGTTGTCCCACGTTGTCCCACGATGTCCCACGTTCTCCCACGTTGTCCCACGTTGTCCCACGTTGTCCCACGTTGTCCCACGTTGTCCCACGTTGTCCCACGTTGTCCCACGTTGTCCCACGTTGTCCCACGTTGTCCCACGTTGTCCCACGTTGTCCCACGTTGTCCCACGTTGTCCCACGTTGTCCCACGTTGTCCCACGGTGTCCAACGGTGTCCAACGATGTCCCACGTTGTCCCACGTTGTCCCACGTTGTCCCACGTTGTCCCACGATGTCCCACGTTGTCCCACGTTGTCCCACGTTGTCCCACGTTGTCCCACGTTGTCCCACGTTGTCCCACGTTGTCCCACGTTGTCCCACGTTGTCCCACGTTGTCCCACGTTGTCCCACGGTGTCCAACGATGTCCAACGGTGTCCAGCGATGTCCAACGGTGTCCCACGTTGTCCCACGTTTTCCCACGTTGTCCCACGTTGTCCCACGGTGTCCAACGATGTCCAACGATGTCCAACAGTGTCCCACGTTGTCCCACGTTGTTCCATGGTTTCCCACGTTGTCCCACGTTGTCCCACGTTGTCCCACGGTGTCCAACGATGTCCAACGGTGTCCAACGGTGTCCAACGATGTCCCACGTTGTCCCACGTTGTCCCACGTTGTCCCACGTTGTCCCACGATGTCCCACGTTGTCCCACGTTGTCCCACGTTGTCCCACGTTGTCCCACGTTGTCCCACGTTGTCCCACGTTGTCCCACGTTGTCCCACGTTGTCCCACGTTGTCCCACGTTGTCCCACGGTGTCCAACGATGTCCAACGGTGTCCAGCGATGTCCCACGTTGTCCCACGGTGTCCAACGATGTCCAACGATGTCCAACAGTGTCCCACGTTGTCCCACGTTGTTCCACGGTGTCCAACGATGTCCAACGGTGTCCAACGGTGTCCCACGGTGTCCAACGGTGTCCCACGTTGTCCCACGTTGTCCCACGTTGTCCCACGTTGTCCCACGTTGTCCCACGTTGTCCCACGTTGTCCAACGATGTCCAACGGTGTCGCACGTTGTCCCACGTTGTTCCATGGTTTCCCACGTTGTCCCACGTTGTCCCACGTTGTCCCACGGTGTCCAACGATGTCCAACGGTGTCCAACGGTGTCCAACGGTGTCCAACGGTGTCCAACGGTGTCCCACGTTGTCCCACGTTGTCCCACGTTGTCCCACGGTGTCCAACGATGTCCAACGGTGTCCCACGTTGTCCCACGTTGTCCCACGTTGTCCCACGTTGTCCCACGTTGTCCCACGTTGTCCCACGTTGTCCCACGTTGTCCCACGTTGTCCCACGTTGTCCCACGGTGTCCAACGATGTCCAACGGTGTCCAGCGATGTCCAACGGTGTCCCACGTTGTCCCACGTTTTCCCACGTTGTCCCACGTTGTCCCACGGTGTCCAACGATGTCCAACGATGTCCAACGGTGTCCCACGTTGTCCCACGTTGTTCCATGGTTTCCCACGTTGTCCCACGTTGTCCCACGTTGTCCCACGGTGTCCAACGATGTCCAACGGTGTCCAACGGTGTCCAACGGTGTCCCACGTTGTCCCACGTTGTCCCACGTTGTCCCACGATGTCCCACGTTGTCCCACGTTGTCCCACGTTGTCCCACGTTGTTCCACGATGTCCCACGTTGTCCCACGTTGTCCCACGTTGTCCCACGTTGTCCGACGTTGTCCCACGTTGTCCCACGTTGTCCCACGTTGTCCCACGTTGTCCCACGTTGTCCCACGTTGTCCCACGGTGTCCAACGATGTCCAACGGTGTCCAACGGTGTCCCACGTTGTCCCACGTTGTCCCACGTTGTCCCACGTTGTCCCACGTTGTCCCACGTTGTCCCACGTTGTCCCACGTTGTCCAACGATGTCCAACGGTGTCCCACGTTGTCCCACGTTGTGCCACGTTGTCCCACGTTGTCCCACGTTGTCCCACGTTGTCCCACGTTGTCCCACGTTGTCCCACGTTGTCCCACGTTGTCCCACGTTGTCCCACGTTGTCCCACGTTGTCCCACGTTGTCCCACGGTGTCCAACGATGTCCAACGATGTCCAACGGTGTCCCACGTTGTCCCACGTTGTTCCATGGTTTCCCACGTTGTCCCACGTTGTCCCACGTTGTCCCACGGTGTCCAACGATGTCCAACGGTGTCCAACGGTGTCCAACGGTGTCCAACGGTGTCCCACGTTGTCCCACGTTGTCCCACGTTGTCCCACGTTGTCCCACGATGTCCCACGTTGTCCCACGTTGTCCCACGTTGTCCCACGATGTCCCACGTTGTCCCACGTTGTCCCACGTTGTCCCACGTTGTCCCACGATGTCCCACGTTGTCCCACGTTGTCCCACGTTGTCCCACGTTGTCCCACGGTGTCCAACGATGTCCAACGGTGTCCAACGGTGTCCCACGGTGTCCAACGGTGTCCCACGTTGTCCCACGTTGTCCCACGTTGTCCCACGTTGTCCCACGTTGTCCCACGATGTCCCACGTTGTCCCACGTTGTCCGACGTTGTCCCACGTTGTCCCACGTTGTCCCACGTTGTCCCACGGTGTCCAACGATGTCCAACGATGTCCAACGGTGTCCCACGTTGTCCCACGTTGTTCCATGGTTTCCCACGTTGTCCCACGTTGTCCCACGTTGTCCCACGGTGTCCAACGATGTCCAACGGTGTCCAACGGTGTCCAACGGTGTCCAACGGTGTCCAACGGTGTCCCACGTTGTCCCACGTTGTCCCACGTTGTCCCACGTTGTCCCACGTTGTCCCACGATGTCCCACGTTGTCCCACGTTGTCCCACGTTGTCCCACGATGTCCCACGTTGTCCAACGGTGTCCAACGGTGTCCAACGATGTCCAACGATGTCCAACGGTGTCCCACGATGTCCAACGATGTCCAACGGTGTCCCACGTTGTCCCACGTTGTCCCACGTTGTCCCACGTTGTCCCACGTTGTCCCACGGTGTCCAACGATGTCCAACGGTGTCCCACGTTGTCCAACGGTGTCCCACGTTGTCCCACGTTGTCCCACGTTGTCCCACGTTGTCCCACGTTGTCCCACGTTGTCCCACGTTGTCCCACGTTGTCCCACGTTGTCCCACGTTGTCCCACGTTGTCCCACGTTGTCCCACGTTGTCCCACGTTGTCCCACGTTGTCCCACGTTGTCCCACGTTGTCCCACGTTGTCCCACGTTGTCCCACGTTGTCCCACGGTGTCCCACAGTGTCCAACGATGTCCAACGATGTCCAACGGTGTCCCACGTTGTCCCACGTTGTTCCATGGTTTCCCACGTTGTCCCACGTTGTCCCACGTTGTCCCACGGTGTCCAACGATGTCCAACGGTGTCCAACGGTGTCCAACGGTGTCCAACGGTGTCCCACGTTGTCCCACGTTGTCCCACGTTGTCCCACGGTGTCCAACGATGTCCAACGGTGTCCCACGTTGTCCCACGTTGTCCCACGTTGTCCCACGTTGTCCCACGTTGTCCCACGTTGTCCCACGGTGTCCCACAGTGTCCAACGATGTCCAACGGTGTCCCACGTTGTCCCACGTTGTCCCACGTTGTCCCACGTTATCCCACGTTGTCCCACGATGTCCCACGTTGTCCCACGATGTCCCACGTTGTCCCACGTTGTCCCACGTTGTCCCACGATGTCCCACGTTGTCCCACGTTGTTCCATGGTTTCCCACGTTGTCCCACGTTGTCCCACGTTGTCCCACGTTGTCCCACGTTGTCCCACGGTGTCCCACGGTGTCCAACGATGTCCAACGGTGTCCACGTTGTCCCACGTTGTCCCACGTTGTCCCACGTTGTCCCACGTTGTCCCACGATGTCCCACGTTGTCCCACGTTGTCCCACGTTGTCCCACGTTGTCCCACGTTGTCCCACGTTGTCCCACGTTGTCCCACGTGGTCCCACGTTGTCCCACGTTGTCCCACGGTGTCCAACGATGTCCAACGGTGTCCCACGTTGTCCAACGGTGTCCCACGTTGTCCCACGTTGTCCCACGTTGTCCCACGTTGTCCCACGATGTCCCACGTTGTCCCACGTTGTCCCACGTTGTCCCACGTTGTCCCACGTTGTCCCACGTTGTCCCACGTTGTCCCACGTTGTCCCACGTTGTCCCACGTTGTCCCACGTTGTCCCACGGTGTCCAACGATGTCCAACGGTGTCCAACGGTGTCCCACGGTGTCCAACGGTGTCCCACGTTGTCCCACGTTGTCCCACGTTGTCCCACGTTGTCCCACGTTGTCCCACGTTGTCCCACGTTGTCCAACGATGTCCAACGGTGTCCCACGTTGTCCCACGTTGTTCCATGGTTTCCCACGTTGTCCCACGTTGTCCCACGTTGTCCCACGGTGTCCAACGATGTCCAACGGTGTCCAACGGTGTCCAACGGTGTCCAACGGTGTCCCACGTTGTCCCACGTTGTCCCACGTTGTCCCACGATGTCCCACGTTGTCCCACGTTGTCCCACGTTGTCCCACGTTGTTCCACGATGTCCCACGTTGTCCCACGTTGTCCCACGTTGTCCCACGTTGTCCGACGTTGTCCCACGTTGTCCCACGTTGTCCCACGTTGTCCCACGTTGTCCCACGTTGTCCCACGGTGTCCAACGATGTCCAACGATGTCCAACGGTGTCCCACGTTGTCCCACGTTGTTCCATGGTTTCCCACGTTGTCCCACGTTGTCCCACGTTGTCCCACGGTGTCCAACGATGTCCAACGGTGTCCAACGGTGTCCAACGGTGTCCAACGGTGTCCCACGTTGTCCCACGTTGTCCCACGTTGTCCCACGTTGTCCCACGATGTCCCACGTTGTCCCACGTTGTCCCACGTTGTCCCACGGTGTCCCACGTTGTCCCACGTTGTCCCACGTTGTCCCACGTTGTCCCACGATGTCCCACGTTGTCCCACGTTGTCCCACGTTGTCCCACGTTGTCCCACGGTGTCCAACGATGTCCAACGGTGTCCAACGGTGTCCCACGGTGTCCAACGGTGTCCCACGTTGTCCCACGTTGTCCCACGTTGTCCCACGTTGTCCCACGTTGTCCCACGATGTCCCACGTTGTCCCACGTTGTCCGACGTTGTCCCACGTTGTCCCACGTTGTCCCACGTTGTCCCACGGTGTCCAGCGATGTCCAACGATGTCCAACGGTGTCCCACGTTGTCCCACGTTGTTCCATGGTTTCCCACGTTGTCCCACGTTGTCCCACGTTGTCCCACGGTGTCCAACGATGTCCAACGGTGTCCAACGGTGTCCAACGGTGTCCAACGGTGTCCAACGGTGTCCCACGTTGTCCCACGTTGTCCCACGTTGTCCCACGTTGTCCCACGTTGTCCCACGATGTCCCACGTTGTCCCACGTTGTCCCACGTTGTCCCACGATGTCCCACGTTGTCCCACGTTGTCCCACGTTGTCCCACGTTGTCCCACGATGTCCCACGTTGTCCCACGTTGTCCCACGTTGTCCCACGTTGTCCCACGGTGTCCAACGATGTCCAACGGTGTCCAACGGTGTCCCACGGTGTCCAAGGGTGTCCAAGGGTGTCCCACGGTGTCCAAGGGTGTCCAATGGTGTCCCACGTTGTCCCACGTTGTCCCACGTTGTCCCACGTTGTCCCACGTTGTCCCACGATGTCCCACGTTGTCCCACGTTGTCCCACGTTGTCCCACGTTGTCCCACGTTGTCCCACGGTGTCCAACGATGTCCAACGGTGTCCAACGGTGTCCAACGGTGTCCAACGATGTCCAACGATGTCCAACGATGTCCAACGGTGTCCAACGATGTCCAACGATGTCCAACGGTGTCCCACGATGTCCAACGATGTCCAACGATGTCCAACGGTGTCCAACGATGTCCAACGGTGTCCAACGATGTCCAACGATGTCCAACGGTGTCCCACGATGTCCAACGATGTCCAACGATGTCCAACGGTGTCCAACGGTGTCCAACGGTGTCCCACGGTGTCCAACGGTGTCCCACGTTGTCCCACGTTGTCCCACGTTGTCCCACGTTGTCCCACGATGTCCCACGTTGTCCAACGGTGTCCAACGGTGTCCAACGATGTCCAACGATGTCCAACGGTGTCCCACGATGTCCAACGATGTCCAACGATGTCCAACGGTGTCCCACGTTGTCCCACGTTGTCCCACGTTGTCCCACGTTGTCCCACGTTGTCCCACGGTGTCCAACGATGTCCAACGGTGTCCCACGTTGTCCAACGGTGTCCCACGTTGTCCCACGTTGTCCCACGTTGTCCCACGTTGTCCCACGTTGTCCCACGTTGTCCCACGTTGTCCCACGTTGTCCCACGTTGTCCCACGTTGTCCCACGTTGTCCCACGTTGTCCCACGTTGTCCCACGTTGTCCCACGTTGTCCCACGTTGTCCCACGGTGTCCAACGATGTCCAACGGTGTCCAAAGGTGTCCCACGGTGTCCAACGGTGTCCCACGTTGTCCCACGTTGTCCCACGTTGTCCCACGTTGTCCCACGTTGTCCCACGTTGTCCAACGATGTCCAACGGTGTCCCACGTTGTCCCACGTTGTTCCATGGTTTCCCACGTTGTCCCACGTTGTCCCACGTTGTCCCACGGTGTCCAACGATGTCCAACGGTGTCCCACGTTGTCCAACGGTGTCCCACGTTGTCCCACGTTGTCCCACGTTGTCCCACGTTGTTCCATGGTTTCCCACGTTGTCCCACGTTGTCCCACGTTGTCCCACGGTGTCCAACGATGTCCAACGGTGTCCAACGGTGTCCAACGGTGTCCAACGGTGTCCAACGGTGTCCCACGTTGTCCCACGTTGTCCCACGTTGTCCCACGTTGTCCCACGTTGTCCCACGATGTCCCACGTTGTCCCACGTTGTCCCACGTTGTCCCACGATGTCCCACGTTGTCCCACGTTGTCCCACGTTGTCCCACGTTGTCCCACGATGTCCCACGTTGTCCCACGTTGTCCCACGTTGTCCCACGTTGTCCCACGGTGTCCAACGATGTCCAACGGTGTCCAACGGTGTCCCACGGTGTCCAAGGGTGTCCAAGGGTGTCCCACGGTGTCCAAGGGTGTCCAAGGGTGTCCCACGTTGTCCCACGTTGTCCCACGTTGTCCCACGTTGTCCCACGTTGTCCCACGATGTCCCACGTTGTCCCACGTTGTCCCACGTTGTCCCACGTTGTCCCACGTTGTCCCACGGTGTCCAACGATGTCCAACGGTGTCCAACGGTGTCCAACGGTGTCCAACGATGTCCAACGATGTCCAACGATGTCCAACGGTGTCCAACGATGTCCAACGATGTCCAACGGTGTCCCACGATGTCCAACGATGTCCAACGATGTCCAACGGTGTCCAACGATGTCCAACGGTGTCCAACGATGTCCAACGATGTCCAACGGTGTCCCACGATGTCCAACGATGTCCAACGATGTCCAACGGTGTCCAACGGTGTCCAACGGTGTCCCACGGTGTCCAACGGTGTCCCACGTTGTCCCACGTTGTCCCACGTTGTCCCACGTTGTCCCACGATGTCCCACGTTGTCCAACGGTGTCCAACGGTGTCCAACGATGTCCAACGATGTCCAACGGTGTCCCACGATGTCCAACGATGTCCAACGATGTCCAACGGTGTCCCACGTTGTCCCACGTTGTCCCACGTTGTCCCACGTTGTCCCACGTTGTCCCACGGTGTCCAACGATGTCCAACGGTGTCCCACGTTGTCCAACGGTGTCCCACGTTGTCCCACGTTGTCCCACGTTGTCCCACGTTGTCCCACGTTGTCCCACGTTGTCCCACGTTGTCCCACGTTGTCCCACGTTGTCCCACGTTGTCCCACGTTGTCCCACGTTGTCCCACGTTGTCCCACGTTGTCCCACGTTGTCCCACGTTGTCCCACGGTGTCCAACGATGTCCAACGGTGTCCAAAGGTGTCCCACGGTGTCCAACGGTGTCCCACGTTGTCCCACGTTGTCCCACGTTGTCCCACGTTGTCCCACGTTGTCCCACGTTGTCCAACGATGTCCAACGGTGTCCCACGTTGTCCCACGTTGTTCCATGGTTTCCCACGTTGTCCCACGTTGTCCCACGTTGTCCCACGGTGTCCAACGATGTCCAACGGTGTCCCACGTTGTCCAACGGTGTCCCACGTTGTCCCACGTTGTCCCACGTTGTCCCACCTTGCCCCACGTTGTCCCACGTTGTCCCACGTTGTCCCACGTTGTCCCACGTTGTCCCACGTTGTCCCACGATGTCCCACGTTGTCCCACGTTGTCCCACGTTGTCCCACGGTGTCCAACGATGTCCAACGGTGTCCAACGGTGTCCCACGGTGTCCAACGGTGTCCCACGTTGTCCCACGTTGTCCCACGTTGTCCCACGTTGTCCCACGTTGTCCCACGTTGTCCCACGTTGTCCCACGTTGTCCCACGTTGTCCAACGATGTCCAACGGTGTCCCACGTTGTCCCACGTTGTTCCATGGTTTCCCACGTTGTCCCACGTTGTCCCACGTTGTCCCACGGTGTCCAACGATGTCCAACGGTGTCCAACGGTGTCCAACGGTGTCCAACGGTGTCCCACGTTGTCCCACGTTGTCCCACGTTGTCCCACGGTGTCCAACGATGTCCAACGGTGTCCCACGTTGTCCCACGTTGTCCCACGTTGTCCCACGTTGTCCCACGTTGTCCCACGTTGTCCCACGGTGTCCCACAGTGTCCAACGATGTCCAACGGTGTCCCACGTTGTCCCACGTTGTCCCACGTTGTCCCACGTTGTCCCACGTTGTCCCACGATGTCCCACGTTGTCCCACGATGTCCCACGTTGTCCCACGTTGTCCCACGTTGTCCCACGATGTCCCACGTTGTCCCACGTTGTTCCATGGTTTCCCACGTTGTCCCACGTTTTCCCACGTTGTCCCACGTTGTCCCACGTTGTCCCACGGTGTCCCACGGTGTCCAACGATGTCCAACGGTGTCCACGTTGTCCCACGTTGTCCCACGTTGTCCCACGTTGTCCCACGTTGTCCCACGATGTCCCACGTTGTCCCACGTTGTCCCACGTTGTCCCACGTTGTCCCACGTTGTCCCACGTTGTCCCACGTTGTCCCACGTTGTCCCACGTTGTCCCACGTTGTCCCACGTTGTCCCACGTTGTCCCACGTTGTCCCACGTTGTCCCACGTTGTCCCACGTTGTCCCACGTTGTCCCACGTTGTCCCACGTTGTCCCACGTTGTCCCACGTTGTCCCACGGTGTCCAACGATGTCCAACGGTGTCCAGCGATGTCCAACGGTGTCCTACGTTGTCCCACGTTTTCCCACGTTGTCCCACGTTGTCCCACGGTGTCCAACGATGTCCAACGATGTCCAACGGTGTCCCACGTTGTCCCACGTTGTTCCATGGTTTCCCACGTTGTCCCACGTTGTCCCACGTTGTCCCACGGTGTCCAACGATGTCCAACGGTGTCCAACGGTGTCCAACGGTGTCCAACGGTGTCCCACGTTGTCCCACGTTGTCCCACGTTGTCCCACGTTGTCCCACGATGTCCCACGTTGTCCAACGATATCCAACGGTGTCCCACGTTGTCCCACGTTGTCCCACGTTGTCCCACGTTGTCCCACGTTGTCCCACGTTGTCCCACGTTGTCCCACGTTGTCCCACGGTGTCCAACGGTGTCCCACGTTGTCCCACGGTGTCCAACGATGTCCAACGGTGTCCAACGGTGTCCAACGGTGTCCCACGGTGTCCCACGTTGTCCCACGTTGTCCCACGTTGTCCCACGTTGTCCCACGATGTCCCACGTTGTCCAACGATATCCAACGGTGTCCCACGTTGTCCCACGTTGTCCCACGTTGTCCCACGTTGTCCCACGTTGTCCCACGTTGTCCCACGTTGTCCCACGTTGTCCCACGGTGTCCAACGGTGTCCCACGTTGTCCCACGGTGTCCAACGATGTCCAACGGTGTCCAACGGTGTCCAACGGTGTCCCACGGTGTCCCACGTTGTCCCACGTTGTCCCACGTTGTCCCACGTTGTCCCACGTTGTCCCGCGTTGTCCCCCGTTGTCCCACGTTGTCCCACGTTGTCCCACGTTGTCCCACGTTGTTCCATGGTTTCCCACGTTGTCCCACGTTGTCCCACGGTGTCCACCGGTGTCCAACGATGTCCAACGGTGTCCAACGGTGTCCCACGTTGTCCCACGGTGTCCCACGGTGTCCAACGATGTCCAACGGTGTCCCACGTTGTCCCACGTTGTCCCACGTTGTCCCACGTTGTCCCACGTTGTCCCACGGTGTCCAACGATGTCCAACGGTGTCCAACGGTGTCCCACGGTGTCCAACGGTGTCCCACGTTGTCCCACGTTGTCCCACGTTGTCCCACGTTGTCCCACGTTGTCCAACGGTGTCCCACGGTGTCCAACGGTGTCCCACGTTGTCCCACGTTGTCCCACGTTGTCCCACGGTGTCCAACGATGTCCAACGGTGTCCAACGGTGTCCAACGGTGTCCAACGGTGTCCAACGGTGACCAACGGTGTCCCACGGTGTCCAACGATGTCCAACGGTGTCCAACGATGTCCAACGGTGTCCCACGTTGTCCCACGTTGTCCCACGTTGTCCCACGGTGTCCAACGATGTCCAACGGTGTCCAACGATGTCCAACGGTGTCCCACGATGTCCAACGATGTCCCACGTTGTCCCACGTTGTCCCACGTTGTCCCACGTTGTCCCACGTTGTTCCACGTTGTCCCACGTTGTCCCACGTTGTCCCACGGTGTCCAACGGTGTCCAACGATGTCCCACGTTGTCCCACGTTGTCCCACGTTGTCCCACGTTGTCCCACGATGTCCCACGTTGTCCCACGTTGTCCCACGTTGTCCCACGTTGTCCCACGTTGTCCCACGTTGTCCCACGTTGTCCCACGTTGTCCCACGTTGTCCCACGTTGTCCCACGGTGTCCAACGATGTCCAACGGTGTCCAGCGATGTCCAACGGTGTCCCACGTTGTCCCACGTTTTCCCACGTTGTCCCACGTTGTCCCACGGTGTCCAACGATGTCCAACGATGTCCAACGGTGTCCCACGTTGTCCCACGTTGTTCCATGGTTTCCCACGTTGTCCCACGTTGTCCCACGTTGTCCCACGGTGTCCAACGATGTCCAACGGTGTCCAACGGTGTCCAACGGTGTCCAACGGTGTCCCACGTTGTCCCACGTTGTCCCACGTTGTCCCACGTTGTCCCACGTTGTCCCACGTTGTCCCACGTTGTCCCACGTTGTCCCACGTTGTCCCACGGTGTCCAACGATGTCCAACGATGTCCAACGGTGTCCCACGTTGTCCCACGTTGTTCCATGGTTTCCCACGTTGTCCCACGTTGTCCCACGTTGTCCCACGGTGTCCAACGATGTCCAACGGTGTCCAACGGTGTCCAACGGTGTCCAACGGTGTCCCACGTTGTCCCACGTTGTCCCACGTTGTCCCACGGTGTCCAACGATGTCCAACGGTGTCCCACGTTGTCCCACGTTGTCCCACGTTGTCCCACGTTGTCCCACGTTGTCCCACGATGTCCCACGTTGTCCCACGTTGTCCCACGTTGTCCCACGTTGTCCCACGGTGTCCAACGATGTCCAACGGTGTCCAACGGTGTCCAACGGTGTCCAACGGTGTCCCAAGTTGTCCCACGTTGTCCCACGTTGTCCCACGGTGTCCAACGATGTCCAACGGTGTCCCACGTTGTCCCACGGTGTCCAACGATGTCCAACGGTGTCCCACGTTGTCCAACGGTGTCCCA
Organism: Bombus terrestris; assembly: GCF_910591885.1. Classification (NCBI taxonomy): domain Eukaryota; kingdom Metazoa; phylum Arthropoda; class Insecta; order Hymenoptera; family Apidae; genus Bombus; species Bombus terrestris. The sequence continues at coordinate 77,144 of NW_025963671.1, forward strand.
CGTTGTCCAACGGTGTCCCACGTTGTCCAACGGTGTCCCACGTTGTCCCACGTTGTCCCACGTTGTCCCACGTTGTCCCACGTTGTCCCACGTTGTCCCACGTTGTCCTACGTTGTCCCACGTTGTCCCACGTTGTCCCACGTTGTCCCACGTTGTCCCACGGTGTCCAACGATGTCCAACGGTGTCCAACGGTGTCCCACGGTGTCCAACGGTGTCCCACGTTGTCCCACGTTGTCCCACGTTGTCCCACGGTGTCCCACGTTGTCCCACGTTGTCCAACGATATCCAACGGTGTCCCACGTTGTCCCACGTTGTTCCATGGTTTCCCACGTTGTCCCACGTTGTCCCACGTTGTCCCACGGTGTCCAACGATGTCCAACGATATCCAACGGTGTCCCACGATGTCCAACGATGTCCAACGATGTCCAACGGTGTCCAACGATGTCCAACGGTGTCCAACGATGTCCAACGATGTCCAACGGTGTCCCACGATGTCCAACGATGTCCAACGATGTCCAACGGTGTCCAACGGTGTCCAACGGTGTCCCACGGTGTCCAACGGTGTCCCACGTTGTCCCACGTTGTCCCACGTTGTCCCACGTTGTCCCACGTTGTCCCACGTTGTCCCACGTTGTCCCACGTTGTCCCACGGTGTCCAACGATGTCCAACGGTGTCCCACGTTGTCCAACGGTGTCCCACGTTGTCCCACGTTGTCCCACGTTGTCCCACGTTGTCCCACGTTGTCCCACGTTGTCCCACGTTGTCCCACGTTGTCCCACGTTGTCCCACGTTGTCCCACGTTGTCCCACGTTGTCCCACGTTGTCCCACGGTGTCCAACGATGTCCAACGGTGTCCAACGGTGTCCCACGGTGTCCAACGGTGTCCCACGTTGTCCCACGTTGTCCCACGTTGTCCCACGTTGTCCCACGTTGTCCCACGTTGTCCCACGTTGTCCCACGTTGTCCAACGATGTCCAACGGTGTCCCACGTTGTCCCACGTTGTTCCATGGTTTCCCACGTTGTCCCACGTTGTCCCACGTTGTCCCACGTTGTCCCACGTTGTCCCACGGTGTCCAACGATGTCCAACGGTGTCCCACGTTGTCCCACGTTGTCCCACGTTGTCCCACGTTGTCCCACGTTGTCCCACGTTGTCCCACGTGGTCCCACGTTGTCCCACGTTGTCCCACGGTGTCCAACGATGTCCAACGGTGTCCCACGTTGTCCAACGGTGTCCCACGTTGTCCCACGTTGTCCCACGTTGTCCCACGTTGTCCCACGATGTCCCACGTTGTCCCACGTTGTCCCACGTTGTCCCACGTTGTCCCACGTTGTCCCACGTTGTCCCACGTTGTCCCACGTTGTCCCACGTTGTCCCACGTTGTCCCACGGTGTCCAACGATGTCCAACGGTGTCCAACGGTGTCCCACGGTGTCCAACGGTGTCCCACGTTGTCCCACGTTGTCCCACGTTGTCCCACGTTGTCCCACGTTGTCCCACGTTGTCCCACGTTGTCCAACGATGTCCAACGGTGTCCCACGTTGTCCCACGTTGTTCCATGGTTTCATACGTTGTCCCACGTTGTCCCACGTTGTCCCACGGTGTCCAACGATGTCCAACGGTGTCCAACGGTGTCCAACGGTGTCCAACGGTGTCCCACGTTGTCCCACGTTGTCCCACGTTGTCCCACGTTGTCCAACGATGTCCAACGGTGTCCCACGTTGTCCCACGTTGTCCCACGTTGTCCGACGTTGTCCCACGTTGTCCCACGTTGTCCCACGTTGTCCCACGATGTCCCACGTTGTCCCACGTTGTCCCACGTTGTCCCACGTTGTCCCACGTTGTCCCACGTTGTCCCACGTTGTCCCACGTTGTCCCACGTTGTCCCACGTTGTCCCACGTTGTCCCACGTTGTCCCACGTTGTCCCACGTTGTCCCACGGTGTCCAACGGTGTCCAACGATGTCCCACGTTGTCCCACGTTGTCCCACGTTGTCCCACGATTTTCCCACGTTGTCCCACGTTGTCCCACGTTGTCCCACGTTGTCCCACGGTGTCCAACGATGTCCAACGGTGTCCAACGGTGTCCCACGGTGTCCAACGGTGTCCCACGTTGTCCCACGTTGTCCCACGTTGTCCCACGTTGTCCCACGTTGTCCCACGATGTCCCACGTTGTCCCACGTTGTCCGACGTTGTCCCACGTTGTCCCACGTTGTCCCACGTTGTCCCACGGTGTCCAACGATGTCCAACGATGTCCAACGGTGTCCCACGTTGTCCCACGTTGTTCCATGGTTTCCCACGTTGTCCCACGTTGTCCCACGTTGTCCCACGTTGTCCCACGTTGTCCCACGTTGTCCCACGTTGTCCCACGTTGTCCCACGTTGTCCCACGGTGTCCCACGTTGTCCCACGTTTTCCCACGTTGTCCCACGTTGTCCCACGGTGTCCAACGGTGTCCAGCGATGTCCAACGGTGTCCCACGTTGTCCCACGGTGTCCAACGATGTCCAACGATGTCCAACGGTGTCCCACGTTGTCCCACGTTGTTCCATGGTTTCCCACGTTGTCCCACGTTGTCCCACGTTGTCCCACGTTGTCCCACGTTGTCCCACGTTGTCCCACGTTGTCCCACGTTGTCCCACGTTGTCCAACGATGTCCAACGGTGTCCCACGTTGTCCCACGTTGTTCCATGGTTTCCCACGTTGTCCCACGTTGTCCCACGTTGTCCCACGTTGTCCCACGTTGTCCCACGTTGTCCCACGGTGTCCAACGATGTCCAACGGTGTCCCACGTTGTCCCACGTTGTCCCACGTTGTCCCACGTTGTCCCACGTTGTCCCACGATGTCCCACGTTGTCCCACGTTGTCCCACGTTGTCCCACGTTGTCCCACGTTGTCCCACGTTGTCCCACGTTGTCCCACGTGGTCCCAAGTTGTCCCACGTTGTCCCACGGTGTCCAACGATGTCCAACGGTGTCCCACGTTGTCCAACGGTGTCCCACGTTGTCCCATGTTGTCCCACGATGTCCCACGTTGTCCCACGTTGTCCCACGTTGTCCCACGTTGTCCCACGTTGTCCCACGTTGTCCCACGTTGTCCCACGTTGTCCAACGGTGTCCAACGGTGTCCCACGGTGTCCAACGGTGTCCCACGTTGTCCCACGTTGTCCCACGTTGTCCCACGTTGTCCCACGTTGTCCCACGTTGTCCCACGTTGTCCAACGATGTCCAACGGTGTCCCACGTTGTCCCACGTTGTTCCATGGTTTCCCACGTTGTCCCACGTTGTCCCACGGTGTCCAACGGTGTCCCACGTTGTCCCACGTTGTCCCACGTTGTCCCACGTTGTCCCACGTTGTCCCACGATGTCCCACGTTGTCCCACGTTGTCCCACGTTGTCCCACGTTGTCCCACGTTGTCCCACGTTGTCCCACGTTGTCCCACGTTGTCCCACGGTGTCCAACGATGTCCAACGGTGTCCCACGTTGTCCCACGTTGTCCCACGTTGTCCCACGTTGTCCCACGATGTCCCACGTTGTCCCACGTTGTCCCACGTTGTCCCACGATGTCCCACGTTGTCCCACGTTGTCCCACGTTGTCCCACGTTGTCCCACGTTGTCCCACGTTGTCCCACGTTGTCCCACGTGGTCCCACGTTGTCCCACGTTGTCCCACGGTGTCCAACGATGTCCAACGGGGTCCCACGTTGTCCAACGGTGTCCCACGTTGTCCCACGTTGTCCCATGTTGTCCCACGATGTCCCACGTTGTCCCACGTTGTCCCACGTTGTCCCACGTTGTCCCACGTTGTCCCACGTTGTCCCACGTTGTCCCACGTTGTCCCACGTTGTCCCACGTTGTCCCACGTTGTCCCACGGTGTCCAACGATGTCCAACGGTGTCCAACGGTGTCCCACGGTGTCCAACGGTGTCCCACGTTGTCCCACGTTGTCCCACGTTGTCCCACGTTGTCCCACGTTGTCCCACGTTGTCCCACGTTGTCCAACGATGTCCAACGGTGTCCCACGTTGTCCCACGTTGTTCCATGGTTTCCCACGTTGTCCCACGTTGTCCCACGGTGTCCAACGTTGTCCCACGTTGTTCCATGGTTTCCCACGTTGTCCCACGTTGTCCCACGTTGTCCAACGATGTCCAACGGTGTCCAACGGTGTCCCACGGTGTCCAACGGTGTCCCACGTTGTCCCACGTTGTCCCACGTTGTCCCACGTTGTCCCACGTTGTCCCACGTTGTCCCACGTTGTCCAACGATGTCCAACGGTGTCCCACGTTGTCCCACGTTGTTCCATGGTTTCCCACGTTGTCCCACGTTGTCCCACGTTGTCCCACGGTGTCCAACGATGTCCAACGGTGTCCAACGGTGTCCAACGGTGTCCAACGGTGTCGCACGTTGTCCCACGTTGTCCCACGTTGTCCCACGTTGTCCAACGATGTCCAACGGTGTCCCACGTTGTCCCACGTTGTCCCACGATGTCCCACGTTGTCCCACGTTGTCCCACGTTGTCCCACGTTGTCCCACGTTGTCCCACGTTGTCCCACGTTGTCCCACGTTGTCCCACGTTGTCCCACGTTGTCCCACGTTGTCCCACGTTGTCCCACGTTGTCCCACGGTGTCCAACGGTGTCCAACGGTGTCCAACGGTGTCCCACGGTGTCCAACGGTGTCCCACGTTGTCCCACGTTGTCCCACGTTGTCCCACGTTGTCCCACGTTGTCCCACGATGTCCCACGTTGTCCCACGTTGTCCGACGTTGTCCCACGTTGTCCGACGTTGTCCCACGTTGTCCCACGTTGTCCCACGTTGTCCCACGGTGTCCAACGATGTCCAACGATGTCCAACGGTGTCCCACGTTGTCCCACGTTGTTCCATGGTTTCCCACGTTGTCCCACGTTGTCCCACGTTGTCCCACGGTGTCCAACGTTGTCCCACGTTGTCCCACGTTGTCCCACGTTGTCCCACGTTGTCCCACGGTGTCCAACGATGTCCAACGGTGTCCAGCGATGTCCAACGGTGTCCCACGTTGTCCCACGTTTTCCCACGTTGTCCCACGTTGTCCCACGTTGTCCCACGGTGTCCAACGATGTCCAACGATGTCCAACGGTGTCCCACGTTGTCCCACGTTGTTCCATGGTTTCCCACGTTGTCCCACGTTGTCCCACGTTGTCCCACGTTGTCCCACGTTGTCCCACGTTGTCCCACGTTGTCCCACGTTGTCCCACGTTGTCCCACGGTGTCCAACGATGTCCAACGGTGTCCAGCGATGTCCAACGGTGTCCCACGTTGTCCCACGTTTTCCCACGTTGTCCCACGTTGTCCCACGGTGTCCAACGGTGTCCAGCGATGTCCAACGGTGTCCCACGTTGTCCCACGTTTTCCCACGTTGTCCCACGTTGTCCCACGGTGTCCAACGATGTCCAACGATGTCCAACGGTGTCCCACGATGTCCCACGTTGTTCCATGGTTTCCCACGTTGTCCCACGTTGTCCCACGTTGTCCCACGTTGTCCCACGTTGTCCCACGTTGTCCCACGTTGTCCAACGATGTCCAACGGTGTCCCACGTTGTCCCACGTTGTTCCATGGTTTCCCACGTTGTCCCACGTTGTCCCACGTTGTCCCACGTTGTCCCACGTTGTCCCACGTTGTCCCACGGTGTCCAACGATGTCCAACGGTGTCCCACGTTGTCCCACGTTGTCCCACGTTGTCCCACGTTGTCCCACGTTGTCCCACGATGTCCCACGTTGTCCCACGTTGTCCCACGTTGTCCCACGTTGTCCCACGTTGTCCCACGTTGTCCCACGTGGTCCCAAGTTGTCCCACGTTGTCCCACGGTGTCCAACGATGTCCAACGGTGTCCCACGTTGTCCAACGGTGTCCCACGTTGTCCCACGTTGTCCCACGTTGTCCCACGTTGTCCCACGATGTCCCACGTTGTCCCACGTTGTCCCACGTTGTCCCACGTTGTCCCACGTTGTCCCACGTTGTCCCACGTTGTCCCACGTTGTCCCACGTTGTCCCACGTTGTCCCACGGTGTCCAACGATGTCCAACGGTGTCCAACGGTGTCCCACGGTGTCCAACGGTGTCCCACGTTGTCCCACGTTGTCCCACGTTGTCCCACGTTGTCCCACGTTGTCCCACGTTGTCCCACGTTGTCCAACGATGTCCAACGGTGTCCCACGTTGTCCCACGTTGTTCCATGGTTTCCCACGTTGTCCCACGTTGTCCCACGTTGTCCCACGGTGTCCAACGATGTCCAACGGTGTCCAACGGTGTCCAACGGTGTCCAACGGTGTCCCACGTTGTCCCACGTTGTCCCACGTTGTCCCACGTTGTCCAACGATGTCCAACGGTGTCCCACGTTGTCCCACGTTGTCCCACGATGTCCCACGTTGTCCCACGTTGTCCCACGTTGTCCCACGTTGTCCCACGTTGTCCCACGTTGTCCCACGTTGTCCCACGTTGTCCCACGTTGTCCCACGTTGTCCCACGTTGTCCCACGTTGTCCCACGTTGTCCCACGGTGTCCAAAGGTGTCCAACGGTGTCCCACGGTGTCCAACGGTGTCCCACGTTGTCCCACGTTGTCCCACGTTGTCCCACGTTGTCCCACGTTGTCCAACGATGTCCAACGGTGTCCCACGTTGTCCCACGTTGTTCCATGGTTTCCCACGTTGTCCCACGTTGTCCCACGTTGTCCCACGTTGTCCCACGTTGTCCCACGGTGTCCAACGATGTCCAACGGTGTCCCACGTTGTCCCACGTTGTCCCACGTTGTCCCACGTTGTCCCACGTTGTCCAACGATGTCCAACGGTGTCCCACGTTGTCCCACGTTGTTCCATGGTTTCCCACGTTGTCCCACGTTGTCCCACGTTGTCCCACGGTGTCCAACGATGTCCAACGGTGTCCAACGGTGTCCCACGGTGTCCAACGGTGTCCCACGTTGTCCCACGTTGTCCCACGTTGTCCCACGGTGTCCAACGATGTCCAACGGTGTCCCACGATGTCCCACGTTGTCCCACGTTGTCCCACGTTGTCCCACGTTGTCCCACGTTGTCCCACGTTGTCCCACGTTGTCCCACGTTGTCCCACGTTGTCCCACGTTGTCCCACGTTGTCCCACGTTGTCCCACGTTGTCCCACGTTGTCCCACGTTGTCCCACGGTGTCCAACGATGTCCAACGGTGTCCAACGGTGTCCCACGGTGTCCAACGGTGTCCCACGTTGTCCAACGGTGTCCCACGTTGTCCCACGTTGTCCCACGTTGTCCCACGTTGTCCCACGTTGTCCCACGATGTCCCACGTTGTCCCACGTTGTCCCACGTTGTCCCACGTTGTCCCACGTTGTCCCACGTTGTCCCACGTTGTCCCACGATGTCCCACGTTGTCCCACGTTGTCCCACGTTGTCCCACGTTGTCCCACGTTGTCCCACGTTGTCCCACGTTGTCCCACGTTGTCCCACGTTGTCCCACGTTGTCCCACGTTGTCCCACGGTGTCCAACGATGTCCAACGGTGTCCAACGGTGTCCCACGGTGTCCAACGGTGTCCCACGTTGTCCCACGTTGTCCCACGTTGTCCCACGTTGTCCCACGTTGTCCCACGTTGTCCCACGTTGTCCAACGATGTCCAACGGTGTCCCACGTTGTCCCACGTTGTTCCATGGTTTCCCACGTTGTCCCACGTTGTCCCACGTTGTCCCACGTTGTCCCACGGTGTCCAACGATGTCCAACGGTGTCCAGCGATGTCCAACGGTGTCCCACGTTGTCCCACGTTTTCCCACGTTGTCCCACGTTGTCCCACGGTGTCCAACGATGTCCAACGATGTCCAACGGTGTCCCACGTTGTCCCACGTTGTTCCATGGTTTCCCACGTTGTCCCACGTTGTCCCACGTTGTCCCACGGTGTCCAACGATGTCCAACGGTGTCCAACGGTGTCCAACGGTGTCCAACGGTGTCCCACGTTGTCCCACGTTGTCCCACGTTGTCCCACGTTGTCCCACGTTGTCCCACGTTGTCCCACGATGTCCCACGTTGTCCCACGTTGTCCCACGTTGTCCCACGTTGTCCCACGTGGTCCCACGTTGTCCCACGTTGTCCCACGGAGTCCAACGATGTCCAACGGTGTCCCACGTTGTCCAACGGTGTCCCACGTTGTCCCACGTTGTCCCACGTTGTCCCACGTTGTCCCACGATGTCCCACGTTGTCCCACGTTGTCCCACGTTGTCCCACGTTGTCCCACGTTGTCCCACGTTGTCCCACGTTGTCCCACGTTGTCCCACGTTGTCCCACGTTGTCCAACGGTGTCCCACGGTGTCCAACGATGTCCAACGGTGTCCCACGTTGTCCCACGTTGTCCCACGATGTCCCACGTTGTCCCACGTTGTCCCACGTTGTCCCACGTTGTCCCACGTTGTCCCACGTTGTCCCACGTTGTCCCACGTTGTCCCACGTTGTCCCACGGTGTCCAACGATGTCCAACGGTGTCCCACGTTGTCCAACGGTGTCCCACGTTGTCCCACGTTGTCCCACGTTGTCCCACGTTGTCCCACGATGTCCCACGTTGTCCCACGTTGTCCCACGTTGTCCCACGTTGTCCCACGTTGTCCCACGTTGTCCCACGTTGTCCCACGTTGTCCCACGTTGTCCCACGTTGTCCCACGTTGTCCCACGGTGTCCAACGATGTCCAACGGTGTCCAACGGTGTCCCACGGTGTCCAACGGTGTCCCACGTTGTCCCACGTTGTCCCACGTTGTCCCACGTTGTCCCACGTTGTCCCACGTTGTCCCACGTTGTCCAACGATGTCCAACGGTGTCCCACGTTGTCCCACGTTGTTCCATGGTTTCCCACGTTGTCCCACGTTGTCCCACGTTGTCCCACGGTGTCCAACGATGTCCAACGGTGTCCAACGGTGTCCAACGGTGTCCAACGGTGTCCCACGTTGTCCCACGTTGTCCCACGTTGTCCCACGGTGTCCAACGATGTCCAACGGTGTCCCACGTTGTCCCACGTTGTCCCACGATGTCCCACGTTGTCCCACGTTGTCCCACGTTGTCCCACGTTGTCCAACGTTGTCCCACGTTGTCCCACGTTGTCCCACGTTGTCCCACGTTGTCCCACGTTGTCCCACGGTGTCCCACGATGTCCAACGGTGTCCAACGGTGTCCAACGGTGTCCAACGGTGTCCCACGTTGTCCCACGTTGTCCCACGTTGTCCCACGGTGTCCAACGATGTCCAACGGTGTCCCACGTTGTCCCACGTTGTCCCACGATGTCCCACGTTGTCCCACGTTGTCCCACGTTGTCCCACGTTGTCCAACGTTGTCCCACGTTGTCCCACGTTGTCCGACGTTGTCCCACGTTGTCCCACGTTGTCCCACGTTGTCCCACGGTGTCCAACGATGTCCAACGGTGTCCCACGGTGTCCAACGGTGTCCCACGTTGTCCCACGTTGTCCCACGTTGTCCCACGTTGTCCCACGTTGTCCCACGTTGTCCCACGTTGTCCAACGATGTCCAACGGTGTCCCACGTTGTCCCACGTTGTTCCATGGTTTCCCACGTTGTCCCACGTTGTCCCACGTTGTCCCACGGTGTCCAACGATGTCCAACGGTGTCCAACGGTGTCCAACGGTGTCCAACGGTGTCCCACGTTGTCCCACGTTGTCCCACGTTGTCCCACGTTGTCCAACGATGTCCAACGGTGTCCCACGTTGTCCCACGTTGTCCCACGATGTCCCACGTTGTCCCACGTTGTCCCACGTTGTCCCACGTTGTCCCACGTTGTCCCACGTTGTCCCACGTTGTCCCACGTTGTCCCACGTTGTCCCACGTTGTCCCACGTTGTCCCACGTTGTCCCACGTTGTCCCACGGTGTCCAAAGGTGTCCAACGGTGTCCCACGGTGTCCAACGGTGTCCCACGTTGTCCCACGTTGTCCCACGTTGTCCCACGTTGTCCCACGTTGTCCAACGATGTCCAACGGTGTCCCACGTTGTCCCACGTTGTTCCATGGTTTCCCACGTTGTCCCACGTTGTCCCACGTTGTCCCACGTTGTCCCACGTTGTCCCACGGTGTCCAACGATGTCCAACGGTGTCCCACGATGTCCCACGTTGTCCCACGTTGTCCCACGTTGTCCCACGTTGTCCCACGTTGTCCCACGTTGTCCCACGTTGTCCCACGTTGTCCCACGTTGTCCCACGTTGTCCCACGTTGTCCCACGTTGTCCCACGTTGTCCCACGTTGTCCCACGTTGTCCCACGGTGTCCAACGATGTCCAACGGTGTCCAACGGTGTCCCACGGTGTCCAACGGTGTCCCACGTTGTCCCACGTTGTCCCACGTTGTCCCACGTTGTCCCACGTTGTCCCACGTTGTCCAACGATGTCCAACGGTGTCCCACGTTGTCCCACGTTGTTCCATGGTTTCCCACGTTGTCCCACGTTGTCCCACGTTGTCCCACGTTGTCCCACGTTGTCCCACGGTGTCCAACGATGTCCAACGGTGTCCCACGTTGTCCCACGTTGTCCCACGTTGACCCACGTTGTCCCACGTTGTCCCACGATGTCCCACGTTGTCCCACGTTGTCCCACGTTGTCCCACGTTGTCCCACGTTGTCCCACGTTGTCCCACGTTGTCCCACGATGTCCCACGTTGTCCCACGTTGTCCCACGTTGTCCCACGTTGTCCCACGTTGTCCCACGTTGTCCCACGTTGTCCCACGTTGTCCCACGTTGTCCCACGTTGTCCCACGTTGTCCCACGGTGTCCAACGATGTCCAACGGTGTCCAACGGTGTCCCACGGTGTCCAACGGTGTCCCACGTTGTCCCACGTTGTCCCACGTTGTCCCACGTTGTCCCACGTTGTCCCACGTTGTCCCACGTTGTCCAACGATGTCCAACGGTGTCCCACGTTGTCCCACGTTGTTCCATGGTTTCCCACGTTGTCCCACGTTGTCCCACGTTGTCCCACGTTGTCCCACGGTGTCCAACGATGTCCAACGGTGTCCAGCGATGTCCAACGGTGTCCCACGTTGTCCCACGTTTTCCCACGTTGTCCCACGTTGTCCCACGGTGTCCAACGATGTCCAACGATGTCCAACGGTGTCCCACGTTGTCCCACGTTGTTCCATGGTTTCCCACGTTGTCCCACGTTGTCCCACGTTGTCCCACGGTGTCCAACGATGTCCAACGGTGTCCAACGGTGTCCAACGGTGTCCAACGGTGTCCCACGTTGTCCCACGTTGTCCCACGTTGTCCCACGTTGTCCCACGTTGTCCCACGTTGTCCCACGATGTCCCACGTTGTCCCACGTTGTCCCACGTTGTCCCACGTTGTCCCACGTGGTCCCACGTTGTCCCACGTTGTCCCACGGAGTCCAACGATGTCCAACGGTGTCCCACGTTGTCCAACGGTGTCCCACGTTGTCCCACGTTGTCCCACGTTGTCCCACGTTGTCCCACGATGTCCCACGTTGTCCCACGTTGTCCCACGTTGTCCCACGTTGTCCCACGTTGTCCCACGTTGTCCCACGTTGTCCCACGTTGTCCCACGTTGTCCCACGTTGTCCCACGTTGTCCCACGTTGTCCAACGGTGTCCCACGGTGTCCAACGATGTCCAACGGTGTCCCACGTTGTCCCACGTTGTCCCACGATGTCCCACGTTGTCCCACGTTGTCCCACGTTGTCCCACGTTGTCCCACGTTGTCCCACGTTGTCCCACGTGGTCCCACGTTGTCCCACGTTGTCCCACGGTGTCCAACGATGTCCAACGGTGTCCCACGTTGTCCAACGGTGTCCCACGTTGTCCCACGTTGTCCCACGTTGTCCCACGTTGTCCCACGATGTCCCACGTTGTCCCACGTTGTCCCACGTTGTCCCACGTTGTCCCACGTTGTCCCACGTTGTCCCACGTTGTCCCACGTTGTCCCACGTTGTCCCACGTTGTCCCACGTTGTCCCACGGTGTCCAACGATGTCCAACGGTGTCCAACGGTGTCCCACGGTGTCCAACGGTGTCCCACGTTGTCCCACGTTGTCCCACGTTGTCCCACGTTGTCCCACGTTGTCCCACGTTGTCCCACGTTGTCCAACGATGTCCAACGGTGTCCCACGTTGTCCCACGTTGTTCCATGGTTTCCCACGTTGTCCCACGTTGTCCCACGTTGTCCCACGGTGTCCAACGATGTCCAACGGTGTCCAACGGTGTCCAACGGTGTCCAACGGTGTCCCACGTTGTCCCACGTTGTCCCACGTTGTCCCACGGTGTCCAACGATGTCCAACGGTGTCCCACGTTGTCCCACGTTGTCCCACGATGTCCCACGTTGTCCCACGTTGTCCCACGTTGTCCCACGTTGTCCAACGTTGTCCCACGTTGTCCCACGTTGTCCCACGTTGTCCCACGTTGTCCCACGTTGTCCCACGGTGTCCAACGATGTCCAACGGTGTCCAACGGTGTCCAACGGTGTCCAACGGTGTCCCACGTTGTCCCACGTTGTCCCACGTTGTCCCACGGTGTCCAACGATGTCCAACGGTGTCCCACGTTGTCCCACGTTGTCCCACGATGTCCCACGTTGTCCCACGTTGTCCCACGTTGTCCCACGTTGTCCAACGTTGTCCCACGTTGTCCCACGTTGTCCGACGTTGTCCCACGTTGTCCCACGTTGTCCCACGTTGTCCCACGGTGTCCAACGATGTCCAACGGTGTCCCACGTTGTCCCACGTTGTTCCATGGTTTCCCACGTTGTCCCACGTTGTCCCACGTTGTCCCACGGTGTCCAACGATGTCCAACGGTGTCCAACGGTGTCCAACGGTGTCCAACGGTGTCCCACGTTGTCCCACGTTGTCCCACGTTGTCCCACGTTGTCCCACGTTGTCCCACGATGTCCCACGTTGTCCCACGTTGTCCCACGTTGTCCCACGATGTCCCACGTTGTCCCACGTTGTCCCACGTTGTCCCACGTTGTCCCACGTTGTCCCACGTTGTCCCACGTTGTCCCACGTTGTCCCACGTTGTCCCACGGTGTCCAACGATGTCCAACGGTGTCCAACGGTGTCCCACGGTGTCCAACGGTGTCCCACGTTGTCCCACGTTGTCCCACGTTGTCCCACGTTGTCCCACGTTGTCCCACGATGTCCCACGTTGTCCCACGTTGTCCGACGTTGTCCCACGTTGTCCCACGTTGTCCCACGTTGTCCCACGGTGTCCAACGATGTCCAACGATGTCCAACGGTGTCCCACGTTGTCCCACGTTGTTCCATGGTTTCCCACGTTGTCCCACGTTGTCCCACGTTGTCCCACGGTGTCCAACGATGTCCAACGGTGTCCAACGGTGTCCAACGGTGTCCAACGGTGTCCCACGTTGTCCCACGTTGTCCCACGTTGTCCCACGTTGTCCCACGGTGTCCAACGATGTCCAACGGTGTCCAACGGTGTCCAACGGTGTCCAACGATGTCCAACGATGTCCAACGATGTCCAACGATGTCCAACGGTGTCCAACGGTGTCCCACGGTGTCCAACGGTGTCCCACGTTGTCCCACGTTGTCCCACGTTGTCCCACGTTGTCCCACGTTGTCCCACGTTGTCCCACGTTGTCCCACGTTGTCCCACGTTGTCCCACGTTGTCCCACGTTGTCCCACGTTGTCCCACGTTGTCCCACGTTGTCCCACGTTGTCCCACGTTGTCCCACGATGTCCCACGTTGTCCCACGTTGTCCCACGTTGTCCCACGTTGTCCCACGATGTCCCACGTTGTCCCACGTTGTCCCACGTTGTCCCACGGTGTCCAACGATGTCCAACGGTGTCCAACGGTGTCCCACGGTGTCCAACGGTGTCCCACGTTGTCCCACGTTGTCCCACGTTGTCCCACGTTGTCCCACGTTGTCCCACGTTGTCCCACGGTGTCCAACGATGTCCAACGGTGTCCAACGGTGTCCAACGGTGTCCAACGATGTCCAACGATGTCCAACGATGTCCAACGGTGTCCAACGGTGTCCCACGTTGTCCCACGTTGTCCCACGTTGTCCCACGTTGTCCCACGTTGTCCCACGGTGTCCAACGATGTCCAACGGTGTCCAACGATGTCCAACGGTGTCCAACGGTGTCCAACGGTGTCCAACGATGTCCCACGATGTCCCACGTTGTCCCACGTTGTCCCACGTTGTCCCACGTTGTCCCACGTTGTCCCACGTTGTCCCACGTTGTCCCACGTTGTCCCACGTTGTCCCACGTTGTCCCACGTTGTCCCACGTTGTCCCACGGTGTCCAACGGTGTCCAACGATGTCCCACGTTGTCCCACGTTGTCCCACGTTGTCCCACGTTGTCCCACGATGTCCCACGTTGTCCCACGTTGTCCCACGTTGTCCCACGTTGTCCCACGTTGTCCCACGTTGTCCCACGTTGTCCCACGTTGTCCCACGTTGTCCCACGTTGTCCCACGTTGTCCCACGTTGTCCCACGGTGTCCAACGATGTCCAACGGTGTCCAGCGATGTCCAACGGTGTCCCACGTTGTCCCACGTTTTCCCACGTTGTCCCACGTTGTCCCACGGTGTCCAACGATGTCCAACGGTGTCCCACGTTGTCCCACGTTGTCCCACGTTGTCCCACGTTGTCCCACGATGTCCCACGTTGTCCCACGTTGTCCCACGTTGTCCCACGTTGTCCCACGTTGTCCCACGTTGTCCCACGTTGTCCCACGTTGTCCCACGTTGTCCCACGTTGTCCCACGGTGTCCCACGGTGTGCAACGATGTCCAACGGTGCCCCACGTTGTCCCACGTTGTCCCACGATGTCCCACGTTGTCCCACGTTGTCCCACGTTGTCCCACGTTGTCCCACGTTGTCCCACGTTGTCCCACGTTGTCCCACGTGGTCCCACGTTGTCCCACGTTGTCCCACGGTGTCCAACGATGTCCAACGGTGTCCCACGTTGTCCAACGGTGTCCCACGTTGTCCCACGTTGTCCCACGTTGTCCCACGTTGTCCCACGATGTCCCACGTTGTCCCACGTTGTCCCACGTTGTCCCACGTTGTCCCACGTTGTCCCACGTTGTCCCACGTTGTCCCACGTTGTCCCACGTTGTCCCACGTTGTCCCACGTTGTCCCACGTTGTCCCACGTTGTCCAACGATGTCCAACGGTGTCCCACGTTGTCCCACGTTGTTCCATGGTTTCCCACGTTGTCCCACGTTGTCCCACGTTGTCCCACGGTGTCCAACGATGTCCAACGGTGTCCAACGGTGTCCAACGGTGTCCAACGGTGTCCCACGTTGTCCCACGTTGTCCCACGTTGTCCCACGGTGTCCAACGATGTCCAACGGTGTCCCACGTTGTCCCACGTTGTCCCACGATGTCCCACGTTGTCCCACGTTGTCCCACGTTGTCCCACGTTGTCCAACGTTGTCCCACGTTGTCCCACGTTGTCCCACGTTGTCCCACGTTGTCCCACGTTGTCCCACGGTGTCCAACGATGTCCAACGGTGTCCAACGGTGTCCCACGTTGTCCCACGTTGTCCCACGTTGTCCCACGTTGTCCCACGTTGTCCCACGTTGTCCCACGTTGTCCCACGGTGTCCAACGGTGTCCAACGATGTCCCACGTTGTCCCACGTTGTCCCACGTTGTCCCACGTTGTCCCACGATGTCCCACGTTGTCCCACGTTGTCCCACGTTGTCCCACGTTGTCCCACGTTGTCCCACGTTGTCCCACGTTGTCCCACCTTGTCCCACGTTGTCCCACGTTGTCCGACGTTGTCCCACGTTGTCCCACGTTGTCCCACGTTGTCCCACGGTGTCCAACGATGTCCAACGATGTCCAACGGTGTCCCACGTTGTCCCACGTTGTTCCATGGTTTCCCACGTTGTCCCACGTTGTCCCACGTTGTCCCACGGTGTCCAACGATGTCCAACGGTGTCCAACGGTGTCCAACGGTGTCCAACGGTGTCCCACGTTGTCCCACGTTGTCCCACGTTGTCCCACGTTGTCCCACGTTGTCCCACGATGTCCCACGTTGTCCCACGTTGTCCCACGTTGTCCCACGATGTCCCACGTTGTCCCACGTTGTCCCACGTTGTCCCACGTTGTCCCACGATGTCCCACGTTGTCCCACGTTGTCCCACGTTGTCCCACGTTGTCCCACGGTGTCCAACGATGTCCAACGGTGTCCAACGGTGTCCCACGGTGTCCAACGGTGTCCCACGTTGTCCCACGTTGTCCCACGTTGTCCCACGTTGTCCCACGTTGTCCCACGATGTCCCACGTTGTCCCACGTTGTCCGACGTTGTCCCACGTTGTCCCACGTTGTCCCACGTTGTCCCACGGTGTCCAACGATGTCCAACGATGTCCAACGGTGTCCCACGTTGTCCCACGTTGTTCCATGGTTTCCCACGTTGTCCCACGTTGTCCCACGTTGTCCCACGGTGTCCAACGATGTCCAACGGTGTCCAACGGTGTCCAACGGTGTCCAACGGTGTCCCACGTTGTCCCACGTTGTCCCACGTTGTCCCACGTTGTCCCACGGTGTCCAACGATGTCCAACGGTGTCCAACGGTGTCCAACGGTGTCCAACGATGTCCAACGATGTCCAACGATGTCCAACGATGTCCAACGGTGTCCAACGGTGTCCCACGGTGTCCAACGGTGTCCCACGTTGTCCCACGTTGTCCCACGTTGTCCCACGTTGTCCCACGTTGTCCCACGTTGTCCCACGTTGTCCCACGTTGTCCCACGTTGTCCCACGTTGTCCCACGTTGTCCCACGTTGTCCCACGTTGTCCCACGTTGTCCCACGTTGTCCCACGTTGTCCCACGATGTCCCACGTTGTCCCACGTTGTCCCACGTTGTCCCACGTTGTCCCACGATGTCCCACGTTGTCCCACGTTGTCCCACGTTGTCCCACGGTGTCCAACGATGTCCAACGGTGTCCAACGGTGTCCAACGGTGTCCAACGGTGTCCCACGTTGTCCCACGTTGTCCCACGTTGTCCCACGTTGTCCCACGTTGTCCCACGTTGTCCCACGGTGTCCAACGATGTCCAACGGTGTCCAACGGTGTCCAACGGTGTCCAACGATGTCCAACGATGTCCAACGATGTCCAACGGTGTCCAACGGTGTCCCACGTTGTCCCACGTTGTCCCACGTTGTCCTACGTTGTCCCACGTTGTCCCACGGTGTCCAACGATGTCCAACGGTGTCCAACGGTGTCCAACGGTGTCCAACGGTGTCCAACGGTGTCCAACGATGTCCCACGATGTCCCACGTTGTCCCACGTTGTCCCACGTTGTCCCACGTTGTCCCACGTTGTCCCACGTTGTCCCACGTTGTCCCACGTTGTCCCACGTTGTCCGACGTTGTCCCACGTTGTCCCACGTTGTCCCACGTTGTCCCACGTTGTCCCACGTTGTCCCACGTTGTCCCACGTTGTCCCACGTTGTCCCACGTTGTCCCACGTTGTCCCACGTTGTCCCACGTTGTCCCACGTTGTCCCACGTTGTCCCACGGTGTCCAACGATGTCCAACGGTGTCCAACGGTGTCCAACGGTGTCCAACGGTGTCCAACGGTGTCCCACGTTGTCCCACGTTGTCCCACGTTGTCCCACGTTGTCCCACGTTGTCCCACGTTGTCCCACGTTGTCCCACGTTGTCCCACGTTGTCCCACGGTGTCCAACGATGTCCAACGGTGTCCCACGTTGTCCCACGGTGTCCAACGATGTCCAACGGTGTCCCACGTTGTCCAACGGTGTCCCACGTTGTCCCACGTTGTCCCACGTTGTCCCACGTTGTCCCACGATGTCCCACGTTGTCCCACGTTGTCCCACGTTGTCCCACGTTGTCCCACGTTGTCCCACGTTGTCCCACGTTGTCCCACGTTGTCCCACGTTGTCCCACGTTGTCCCACGTTGTCCCACGGTGTCCAACGATGTCCAACGGTGTCCAACGGTGTCCCACGGTGTCCAACGGTGTCCCACGTTGTCCCACGTTGTCCCACGTTGTCCCACGTTGTCCCACGTTGTCCCACGTTGTCCCACGTTGTCCAACGATGTCCAACGGTGTCCCACGTTGTCCCACGTTGTTCCATGGTTTCCCACGTTGTCCCACGTTGTCCCACGTTGTCCCACGGTGTCCAACGATGTCCAACGGTGTCCAACGGTGTCCAACGGTGTCCAACGGTGTCCCACGTTGTCCCACGTTGTCCCACGTTGTCCCACGGTGTCCAACGATGTCCAACGGTGTCCCACGTTGTCCCACGTTGTCCCACGATGTCCCACGTTGTCCCACGTTGTCCCACGTTGTCCCACGTTGTCCAACGTTGTCCCACGTTGTCCCACGTTGTCCCACGTTGTCCCACGTTGTCCCACGTTGTCCCACGGTGTCCAACGATGTCCAACGGTGTCCAACGGTGTCCCACGTTGTCCCACGTTGTCCCACGTTGTCCCACGTTGTCCCACGTTGTCCCACGTTGTCCAACGATGTCCAACGGTGTCCCACGTTGTCCCACGTTGTCCCACGTTGTCCCACGTTGTCCCACGTTGTCCCACGTTGTCCCACGTTGTCCCACGTTGTCCCACGTTGTCCCACGGTGTCCAACGATGTCCAACGATGTCCAACGGTGTCCCACGTTGTCCCACGTTGTTCCATGGTTTCCCACGTTGTCCCACGTTGTCCCACGTTGTCCCACGGTGTCCAACGATGTCCAACGGTGTCCAACGGTGTCCAACGGTGTCCCACGTTGTCCCACGTTGTCCCACGTTGTCCCACGTTGTCCCACGTTGTCCGACGTTGTCCCACGTTGTCCCACGTTGTCCCACGTTGTCCAACGGTGTCCCACGTTGTCCCACGTTGTTCCATGGTTTCCCACGTTGTCCCACGTTGTCCCACGTTGTCCCACGGTGTCCAACGATGTCCAACGGTGTCCAACGGTGTCCAACGGTGTCCAACGGTGTCCCACGTTGTCCCACGTTGTCCCACGTTGTCCCACGTTGTCCCACGTTGTCCCACGTTGTCCCACGTTGTCCCACGTTGTCCCACGTTGTCCCACGATGTCCCACGTTGTCCCACGTTGTCCCACGTTGTCCCACGTTGTCCCACGATGTCCCACGGTGTCCAACGGTGTCCAACGGTGTCCAACGATGTCCAACGATGTCCAACGATGTCCAACGATGTCCAACGGTGTCCAACGGTGTCCCACGGTGTCCAACGGTGTCCCACGTTGTCCCACGTTGTCCCACGTTGTCCCACGTTGTCCCACGTTGTCCCACGTTGTCCCACGTTGTCCCACGTTGTCCCACGTTGTCCCACGTTGTCCCACGTTGTCCCACGTTGTCCCACGTTGTCCCACGTTGTCCCACGGTGTCCAACGATGTCCAACGGTGTCCAACGGTGTCCCACGGTGTCCAACGGTGTCCCACGTTGTCCCACGTTGTCCCACGTTGTCCCACGTTGTCCCACGTTGTCCCACGTTGTCCCACGTTGTCCAACGATGTCCAACGGTGTCCCACGTTGTCCCACGTTGTTCCATGGTTTCCCACGTTGTCCCACGTTGTCCCACGTTGTCCCACGGTGTCCAACGATGTCCAACGATGTCCAACGGTGTCCCACGATGTCCAACGATGTCCAACGATGTCCAACGGTGTCCAACGATGTCCAACGGTGTCCAACGATGTCCAACGATGTCCAACGGTGTCCCACGATGTCCAACGATGTCCAACGATGTCCAACGGTGTCCAACGGTGTCCAACGGTGTCCCACGGTGTCCAACGGTGTCCCACGTTGTCCCACGTTGTCCCACGTTGTCCCACGTTGTCCCACGATGTCCCACGTTGTCCAACGGTGTCCAACGGTGTCCAACGATGTCCAACGATGTCCAACGGTGTCCCACGATGTCCAACGATGTCCAACGATGTCCAACGGTGTCCCACGTTGTCCCACGTTGTCCCACGTTGTCCCACGTTGTCCCACGGTGTCCAACGATGTCCAACGGTGTCCCACGTTGTCCAACGGTGTCCCACGTTGTCCCACGTTGTCCCACGTTGTCCCACGTTGTCCAACGATGTCCAACGGTGTCCCACGTTGTCCCACGTTGTCCCACGATGTCCCACGTTGTCCCACGTTGTCCCACGTTGTCCCACGTTGTCCCACGTTGTCCCACGTTGTCCCACGTTGTCCCACGTTGTCCCACGTTGTCCCACGTTGTCCCACGTTGTCCCACGTTGTCCCACGTTGTCCCACGTTGTCCCACGGTGTCCAACGGTGTCCAACGATGTCCCACGTTGTCCCACGTTGTCCCACGTTGTCCCACGTTGTCCCACGATGTCCCACGTTGTCCCACGTTGTCCCACGTTGTCCCACGTTGTCCCACGTTGTCCCACGTTGTCCCACGTTGTCCCACGTTGTCCCACGTTGTCCCACGTTGTCCCACGTTGTCCCACGTTGTCCCACGGTGTCCAACGATGTCCAACGGTGTCCAGCGATGTCCAACGGTGTCCCACGTTGTCCCACGTTTTCCCACGTTGTCCCACGTTTTCCCACGTTGTCCCACGTTGTCCCACGGTGTCCAACGATGTCCAACGGTGTCCCACGTTGTCCCACGTTGTCCCACGTTGTCCCACGTTGTCCCACGATGTCCCACGGTGTCCAACGATGTCCAACGGTGTCCCACGTTGTCCCACGTTGTCCCACGTTGTCCCACGATGTCCCACGTTGTCCCACGTTGTCCCACGTTGTCCCACGTTGTCCCACGTTGTCCCACGTTGTCCCACGTTGTCCCACGTTGTCCCACGTTGTCCCACGTTGTCCCACGGTGTCCCACGGGTCCAACGAGTCGGGCCCCACGTTGTCCCACGTGTCCCACGATGTCCCACGTTGTCCCACGTTGTCCCACGTTGTCCCACGTTGTCCCACGTTGTCCACGGCCCACGTTGTCCCACGTTGTCCCACGGTGTCCAACGATGTCCAACGGTGTCCCACGTTGTCCAACGGTGTCCCACGTTGTCCCACGTGTCCCACGTTGTCCCACGTTGTCCCACGATGTCCCACGTTGTCCCACGTTGTCCCACGTTGTCCCACGTTGTCCCACGTTGTCCCACGTTGTCCCACGTTGTCCCACGTTGTCCCACGTTGTCCCACGTTGTCCCACGTTGTCCCACGGTGTCCAACGATGTCCAACGGTGTCCCACGGTGTCCCACGGTGTCCAACGGTGTCCCACGTTGTCCCACGTTGTCCCACGTTGTCCCACGTTGTCCCACGTTGTCCCACGTTGTCCCACGTTGTCCAACGATGTCCAACGGTGTCCCACGTTGTCCACGTTGTTCCATGGTTTCCCACGTTGTCCCACGTTGTCCCACGTTGTCCCACGGTGTCCAACGATGTCCAACGGTGTCCAACGGTGTCCAACGGTGTCCAACGGTGTCCCACGTTGTCCCACGTTGTCCCACGTTGTCCCACGGTGTCCAACGATGTCCAACGGTGTCCCACGTTGTCGTTCCACGATGTCCCACGTTGTCCCACGTGTCCCACGTTGTCCCACGTTGTCCAACGTTGTCCCACGTTGTCCCACGTTGTCCCACGTCCACGTTGTCCCACGTTGTCCACCACGTTGTCCCACGTTGTCCAACGGTGTCCCACGTTGTCCCACGTTGTCCCACGTTGTCCCACGTTTCCCACGTTGTCCCACGTTGTCCACGTTGTCCCACGTTGTCCCACGTTGTCCAACGTTGTCCCACGTTGACAACGTTGTCCCACGTTGTCCCACGTTGTCCCACGGTGTCCAACGATGTCCAACGGTGTCCAACGGTGTCCAACGGTGTCCAACGGTGTCCCACGTTGTCCCACGTTGTCCCACGTTGTCCCACGTTGTCCCACGTTGTCCCACGATGTCCTCCACGTTGTCACCACGTTGTCCCACGTTGTCCCACGATGTCCCACGTTGTCCCACGTTGTCCCACGTTGTCCCCACGTTGTCCCACGATGTCCCACGTTGTCCCCACGTTGTCCCACGTTGTCCCAGGTTGTCCCACGGTGTCCAACGATGTCCAACGGTGTCCAACGGTGTCCCACGGTGTCCAACGGTGTCCCACGTTGTCCCACGTTGTCCCACGTTGTCCCACGTTGTCCCACGTTGTCCCACGTTGTCCCACGATGTCCCACGTTGTCCCACGTTGTCCGACGTTGTCCCACGTTGTCCCACGTTGTCCCACGTTGTCCCACGGTGTCCAACGATGTCCAACGATGTCCAACGGTGTCCCACGTTGTCCCACGTTGTTCCATGGTTTTCCCACGTTGTCCCACGTTGTCCCACGTTGTCCCACGGTGTCCAACGATGTCCAACGGTGTCCAACGGTGTCCAAACGGTGTCCAACGGTGTCCCACGTTGTCCCACGTTGTCCCACGTTGTCCCACGTTGTCCCACGTTGTCCCACGTTGTCCCACGTTGTCCCACGTTGTCCCACGTTGTCCCACGATGTCCCACGTTGTCCCACGTTGTCCCACGTTGTCCCACGTTGTCCCACGATGTCCACGGTGTCCAACGGTGTCCAACGGTGTCCAACGATGTCCAACGATGTCCAACGATGTCCAACGATGTCCAACGGTGTCCAACGGTGTCCCACGGTGTCCCACGGTGTCCCACGTTGTCCCACGTTGTCCCACGTTGTCCCACGTTGTCCCACGTTGTCCCACGTTGTCCCACGTTGTCCCACGTTGTCCCACGTTGTCCCACGTTGTCCCACGTTGTCCCACGTTGTCCCACGTTGTCCCACGTTGTCCCACGGTGTCCAACGATGTCCAACGGTGTCCAACGGTGTCCCACGGTGTCCAACGGTGTCCCACGTTGTCCCACGTTGTCCCACGTTGTCCCACGTTGTCCCACGTTGTCCCACGTTGTCCCACGTTGTCCAACGATGTCCAACGGTGTCCCACGTTGTCCCCACGTTGTTCCATGGTTTCCCACGTTGTCCCACGTTGTCCCACGTGTCCCACGGTGTCCAACGATGTCCAACGATGTCCAACGGTGTCCCACGATGTCCAACGATGTCCAACGATGTCCAACGGTGTCCAACGATGTCCAACGGTGTCCAACGGTGTCCAACGATGTCCAACGGTGTCCCACGATGTCCAACGATGTCCAACGATGTCCAACGGTGTCCAACGGTGTCCAACGGTGTCCCACGGTGTCCAACGGTGTCCCACGTTGTCCCACGTTGTCCCACGTTGTCCCACGTTGTCCCACGATGTCCCACGTTGTCCAACGGTGTCCAACGGTGTCCAACGATGTCCAACGATGTCCAACGGTGTCCCACGATGTCCAACGATGTCCAACGATGTCCAACGGTGTCCCACGTTGTCCCACGTTGTCCCACGTTGTCCCACGTTGTCCCACGGTGTCCAACGATGTCCAACGGTGTCCCCACGTTGTCCAACGGTGTCCCACGTTGTCCCACGTTGTCCCACGTTGTCCCACTTGTCCAACGATGTCCAACGGTGTCCCACGTTGTCCCACGTTGTCCCACGATGTCCCACGTTGTCCCACGTTGTCCCACGTTGTCCCACGTTGTCCCACGTTGTCCCACGTTGTCCCACGTTGTCCCACGTTGTCCCACGTTGTCCCACGTGTCCCACGTTGTCCCACGTTGTCCCACGTTGTCCCACGTTGTCCCACGGTGTCCAACGGTGTCCAACGATGTCCCACGTTGTCCCACGTTGTCCCACGTTGTCCCATGTTGTCCCACGGTGTCCCACGTTGTCCCACGTTGTCCCACGTTGTCCCACGTTGTCCCACGTTGTCCCACGTTGTCCCACGTTGTCCCACGTTGTCCCACGTTGTCCCACGTTGTCCCACGTTGTCCCACGTTGTCCCACGGTGTCCAACGATGTCCAACGGTGTCCAGCGATGTCCAACGGT